>NC_133547.1:42931548-43234578 GCF_048773025.1 Camelus bactrianus | reverse complement strand
AATGATGGGTTGTTTAATAAAAGGTTACAGAACAAATGGCTACCATATTCCTTACTTAAAAATAAATTTCAGATGATCAACTATTTCATATAAAAAATCTAGAGAGCACTAGAATAAAAAATGGTAACATTGATTTATAACATGGCAAAAGGAAGGCTTTTCTTACCAAGAAACAAAATACTGGATAATCTTAAAGAAACGATGATTAAATTTGACTACAAAAATTTTATATGTGTGCATGACAAAATAATGACCATAAACAAAGTTTAAAAACAAATTACATTCTTAGAACAAATATTTATAGTATTTGTTGACAAAGGCAGATTTCCTTCTTATACAGAAAGTCCTCATAAATTAATAAGCAAGCAAGGTAAAACAAAATAAATACTACAGTGTGGAAAGACAGGCTAAGTTAGATTACCGGGAAAAAAAATAAACTGACTTTAAACATATGAAAAAGTGTCGATTTTCAAACAACAGTAAAATTCCATTTTGGTCCTAACAGACGGGCAAGGATCAAAAAGTTTGATAACATATTATGTTGTTGAGATGGGACTATAAATTAGAATACTTCTTTAGTGAGTAATATGCCATCATCAGAATTTTAAAATTTTCAATGCAGTTCTATTACCAGGAATTTTCAAAGACTCATGTACTAGCAAATGCATTGCAGCATTGTGTGCAGTAGAAAATGTCTAGACTAGAGAGAGGCTGGTTAAATGAACTGTGATATATACATTCAATACAATATTGTGCAGTATGAGGGAGAGCTTCATATGCTGATGTGGAAAGATCCCCAGGATACATTTTTAAAGATACTGATGTGTTTGCTCCTATTTGGATTAAAAAGAGGGGAGGAGGAGATGGTGGATATTTACATACACCTGTACAGGCCTGTGTCCTCACACAGAGGACACTAATGGCTGTGGTTGTCTCTGGACAGTGTGAGGGGAAATGCTTTTCCCTTAAGCCGTTTGCACTGTAAATTATTATTTTTACAAAGTATATGTATTACTTGAAAAAAAAAAGATACAAATAAAAGCACTAAAGAACTTATTTACAAAACTGAAACAAACTCACAGACATAGAAAACAAACTTTTGGTTACCAAAGGGGAAAGGAGTGGAAGAGATAAATCAGGAGCTTGGGATTTGCAGATACAAACTACTATATATAAAATAGATAAACAACAAAGTCCTATGGTATAGCACAGGAAACTACATTCAATATCTTGTAATAAACTAGATTGAAAAAGAATATGAAAAAGCATATATATGTAAAACTGAATCACTATGATGTATGAAAAAGAATATGAAAAAGTATACATATGTATAACTAAACCACTATGCTGTACATCAGAAACTAATAACATTGTAAATCAACTATACTTCTAATAAATAAATAGACAAATAAATAAAAGCACTGTGTTCAAAGAAGAGGAGGAAGTGGAGTGAAAAAGAGAAGGAGTAGGCAGAAAGGAAGAGGAGGAGGAGGTAGATGAGGAGAAAGAAAAATAATCAAGATTTGCTCATCTGCACGCCCCGCCATGGCCTAGCCCAGTGTCTTACACAGAGCCTGCTGCGTCAACGAAACCCTCACATTGACTCGACTAGTCCTGAATCTCATCCAAGCACCAGGTCAGTATTTTCAGCTCAGATTAACCTTTTAAGACCAGACTACTTGAGGCAAGAGGTACTTGGGCCAGGGTCTTTTCTTGTTCTTGGAGGTAGTCTATGCTGGTAAGAAACTAAACTTTACCTATTGCTTACTGTCTTTAGATGAGGTGAAGGGTAAATCAACATTGGTGAAAAAACCCCAGTTACACCAAAGCAGCATGTTAGCTATCTGAAGTTAAAGATAGACATGTTAGGAGTCACCAGGACATTTAACAATTGTGTCTATGTGCCCATCTTGTGCTTCTAATGATTTTAAATTAAAAAATAGCTTTACTTTCTGTTTAATTATATTCTAATTAAAAGTTGAAATTGGAAAAAAAAAAAAAGAGGGGACGTTACTAAGACAAGACCTGTTGGCAGAAATTTCATCAATGTTGGTTTTTGAAGAGATTTGGGGTTCAGCTGGTTTCTAGATTTGGGGTGACTTGTAGAGAGTGTTCTGGCCCATGCTTATCTTGATCTAACAGGGTAATCTGTACCCAAAGGCAGTTATTTTAAAGTGAATTTAAGCAAAGTTTCACAGAATATTAATAGAGCAATGGCCAATGTAAACAGGCAGTAAAACTTAGGAAAGTCTCAGGAATTCACTTTTTAATGTATTAGTCTGAAATTGGCTGATTTTACTGAAAAAAGCCAGAGAAAGACAAATACTATATGATCTCGTTTATATGGTGGATTCTTAAAACAAAACAAAACCCAAAGAAACAAAAAACCCCAAAACTTGAACTCATGGAAACAGAGAGCTGATGGGTAGTTACCAGATGGGCAGTTACCAGCGGTAGGGGTAGGGGGCTGAGGAAATGGATGAAGGTGGTCAAAGGTACAAACTTCCAGTTATAAGGTACATAAGTTCTGGAGATATACTTAACAATATTATATTACATATTTGAATGTTGCTAAGAGAGTGGATCTTAAAAATTCGTATCACAAGAAAAAATTTTGTAATTAGACGAGGTGATGGATGTTAATTAAACTTACCGTGGTAATCATTTCATAATAAATGCATATATCAAATCATTATGTTGTATACCTTAAACCAATACAATGTCATATGGCAATTATCTCAATAAAACTAGAAAACATAAAATTTTTAAAAAATTAAACTTTTTGCTTATGCCCATTTGGATGGATCTTTCTGTTACAACCAAAACAGTCTTATAGTCTTAACTGCTGTAACAATGATCATGTAAAATTCACTTAAGTAGGAGAGAAACTAGATAAATTATATATATATAAAATATATATATACACACATGCACATACATATGTAATTATGTGTGTGTATATATATTTTATATATGTGTGTGTGTATATATATATATATATATATTTTTTTTTTAGAGCAAAATCTAAGAAATAAATGAAAACTCAGAACCTACTGGCCAAGTCATCTTGTCCTACATGCTTGCCACAATTGTCTAAAAAAGAGTAAAGCATAAGACACTAGGCTCTGAGTAGCCTAAAAATCCAACCAATTGCTTGGGCTATCCCAGGTCTGAGAGATTCAACCCAGTCCCTTAATCCCTACAGCAAGATGCATAACACTGAGAACAGTTGCTCTGAGGAGCCACCACAAGACAACAGAAAGCCACAGTTATCTGAGAGAACAATTCATAGGCTCACAGACTTTTAGATCTGGAGGAATTAAAATCACCTACAGCCTACTAATGCAGGGAGATGGACTTGTGCCATTTTCAACAACATAAACTGAAATACCTGTTTTGGATTAATCCTTAAGTAACTGAAAAATTAAATATATAAAAACAGCAGTTTTCCAATCCCTCTACTGCCTAAGACTCCACAAGGGAATTTTACCATGGTGGGCTTTCTTAGACATTGGGAACACAGAAGCTTAACAACCCACCCCTCTTTTTCTCCATCTTATGACTCATATGAAGGAACAAATATTCAGTTTTTCAAAGTAATCTTTTCATATATTTTGATTAAAAGTATTAGGACACATGTGCAGTAGAAAATGGAAGAAACAGTCGATTTTCATTTGGATCCTAGTCCTGTTCGTCCATAACTGAGCTCAAAAATAAATCAAAATTATAAAAAGTGGCTTTTTAGAGATTTGGTAAAAATAAATAAGAAGACAGTATTCGCTTATCATGATTAAGAACCTTTCAGTTATTTTAAAAACTACACATAATTGACATAGAAAACCATTGAAATTCATATAAGCTTTTGCACAGCATAAACAAAAAAGATATTGGGAGAAAATATTTGCAAATGATGCAACTGACAAGGTGCAACTTGCTTTCCAAAATATACAAACAGTTCATATAGCTTAAAAAAAAAACTCAATCGAAAAATAGGCAGAAGACCTAAATAGACAGTTCTCCAAAGAAAACATATAGATGACCAGCAGGCACATGAAAAGATGCTCAACATTGCTAATTATTAGAGAACTGTAAATCAAAACTACAATGAGGTATCATCTCACACTGGTCAGAATGGCTATCATCAAAAAGTCTACGAATAATAAAGGCTAGAAGGGGTGTGGAGAGAAGGGAACCCTTGGACACTGTTGAGAATGTAAATTGGTGCAGCCACTATGGAAAACAGTATGGAGTTTCCTTTAGAAACTAAATAGAGTTACCATATGATCCAGCAATCCCACTCCTGGGCATATATTTAGAAAAAGCAAAAACTAATTCGAAAAGATACACGCACCCCATTGTTCATAGTAGCACTATTTCCAATAGCCAAGTAATGGAAGCAAACTAAGTGTCCAACAACAGATGAATGGATAAAGATGTGTGTGTGTGTGTATATATATATATATATATACACACATATATATACACACACATATATATACACACGTATATATACACACACACACACACACACACACAATGGAATACTACTCAGCCATAAAAAGAATGAAATATTGCCATTTGCAGCAACATGGATGAACCTAGAGATTATCAAACTTAGTGAAGTAAGTCAGACAGAGAAAGACAAATATTATATGATATCACTTATATGTGGAATCTAAAAAATACAGATGAACATACTTACAAAACAGAAACAGACTTACAAACATAGAAAACAAACTTATGGTTACCAAAGGGAGGGGAAATATTAATTAAAAGTATGGGATTAACAGATATACACTACTATATATAAAATAGATAAAACAACAAGGAGTGACTTTGTAGCACAGGGAACTATACTCAATATCTTGTAATAACCTATAATGGAAAAGAAACTGAAAAAATATATATATGACTGAATCACTTTATTGCACCCCTGAAACTAACACAATATTGTAAATCAACTATACTTCAAAAATAATTTTAAAAATTTTAAAAACTGTTGAAGTTTAGAAACAGTAGTCATATTTTTATGACCAAAATTATAATTTCTCATAGTTGTAGAGGTAAGGTGCAGTGCATGGAGCATAGATGAACAAGGGACAAGCATATTCCCAATTCTGGAAGAGTGTGATGCCTAAGGCCTTTGGGGAACTTCACATTCCCTGTACTCAGCAAAACAGGCATGCTTTTGCTTCTTCTGCCACCACCAAAGCAGAAACAAACCTTGCAGGAGCACTGCGACTAGTGGAGGCAGGTTCTCTCACCTTTTTAAAAAAATTTTCAAGCCATCCCTTACAGGCTGAGATGCATTTTCTTGATTTCTTTTCATGGATCTCAGCAAAATGCTTATGTAACAGCTTGGCCTTTTCAGAAAAATTAGGCTCTGTGCTGGGACAAGTTGCTAGTTGTATCAAGTGTCTTAAACTTTGAAATCCCAAAATATATTCTTTTAAAAGTCTTGAGTGCTTGTTCAGATTACAAATTATGACATTTATACAGAAACCAATCTGAAGTCAAATGTAGGAGATCAGATTGGTTGGAGCATGAGGGTCTGTAGAGACAAGGTGGTAGGAAGAATTCTGGAAAAAATGCTGGAAAACCTTGAATGTCAAGGAGCCCAGATGATACTCAGTAAGTGTGGAAAAGCCTCAGTGGATTAGAAAACAGGACAATAGTATAATCAAAGTGGTACTCTTAGGCCGTAGAAGATATGAGAAACCGAAGAAGAAATTAGTGTTTTTAAATTTGCATATGTAATGAAGAATGTCAAGAAAGCATTACAACAAATTATTAGCAGTTCAGTAATGATCTGAGTGACAGAATTATCAATGTTCTTTATTTTATCCATCTGGGCTGTTTCATTTTATTGAAAATGCACATGCATTGCTTTGCATTAAGAAGGCCTGAATTATGTAAATGTTTCTTTTATAATGAAAATATTCAAAATACAAAAAATAGTAAGATGAACCCCACATACCCAGGTTAAACAGTTATCAAGATTTTGCCATATTTGCTCCATCTCTCTTTTTTTTTCCCACATAATTTTTTTCATATTCTTTTTTATTATAGGTTACCGCAAAATACTGAGTATAGTTCCTGTTCTATACAGACCATCTCTTCTCTCTCTCTTCCTTTCTTTTCATTCCTTTACCAATATCTTACTCTTGCTGGTTCTTGTGTCTTTCTGACCCGACGCATTAGTTCTTGATAGCTTTCTTGCTTTCCAGCACAGCCAGATGTCCCAGACTCCTCTTAATTTCCTGCCACAGGCCTGGAATCAGCCTATCTTTCAAGATGCTGTTTCCTTTTGGCGGGTGAAAAATTGTTTTAAGAAATGAAGGTATAATCTAAAAGCCAATTTTATACAGAGACGATTCCTGGACAACTAGGGGTGCTACCACCCTGAGACTCATGGAGAAAATATTCAAAATAGTTTGAAGTAAATGAGCATATGTAAGCATTCTAAAATGAATCTTGTTTAAAAAAAAAAACAGACTTGTCAGCATTAAAAACTTGTCCCAGTCTACCCAAGCAATAAAAATAAAAGCAAAAATAAACAAATGGGACCTAATTAAACTTACAAGCTTTTGCACAGCAAAGGAAACCATAAGCAAAACAAACGACAACCTACAGAATGGGAGAAAATATTTGCAAAAGATGAAACTGACAAGGGCTTACTTTCCAGAATATATAAACAGCTCATACAACTTAACAACAAAAAACAACCCAGTCCAAAAATGGGTAGAAGACCTAAGCAAGCAATTCTCCAAGGAACACATACAAATAACCAATAGGCACATGAAAAAATGCTCAATATCACTAATTATCAGAGAAATGCAAATCAAAACTACAATAAGGTATCACCTCACACCAATCAAAATTGCCTTCATTCAAAAGTCCACAAACAATAAATGCTGGAGAGGCTGTGGAGAAAAGGGAACCCTCTTACACTGCTGGTGGGAATGTAGTTTGGTACAGCCATTATGGAAAACAGTATGGAGATTCCTCAAAAGACTAAGAACGGACTTACCTGTGATCCAGCAATCCCACTCCTGGGCATCTATCTAGAGGGAAACTTAATTCAAAAAGATACATGTTTACGATAGCCAAGATATGGAAACAACCTAAATGTCCATTGACAGATGACTGGATAAAGAAGTTGTGGTATATTTATGCAATGGAATACTACTCAGCTGTAAAAACAAGTAAAATATTGCCATTTGCAGCAACATGAATGGACCTGGAGAATATCATTCTAAGTGAAGTAAGCAAGAAAGAGAAAGAAAAATACCATATGAGATTGCTCATATGTGGAATCTAAAAAAAAAAAAAAAAAAAGACAAATGAACTTACATATAAAACAGAAAGAGACTCACTGACATAGAAAACAAACTTACAGTTACTGGTGGGGGAAGGGGGTGGGAAGGGATAAATTGGGAGTTTGAGACTTGCAGATACTAAGTAATATATAAAATAAACAACAAGTTTATACTGTATAGCTCAGGGAACTATATTTGATATCTTTTAGTAACTTATGGTGGAAAAAAATATGAAAACAAATAAATGTATGTTCCTATATGACTGAAGTGTTGTGCTGTACACCAGAAATTGATGCAACCTTGTAAACTGACTACACTTCAATAAAAATATATTAAAAAAAAAAAAACAAAAACACTTGCCCAAGTAGGTAACCTTTTTCCTCAGTATCCTTTTTCAGTTAAGGAAAAATTCAGCTTCTTTGTGATCTGTTAAGTAAAAATTTCAAGCCAGCATTTACTGAATAGAATTTACCTGTCTTTTACAATAGCACTCTCATTTCATTTTCATACATCTTTGCAAAATGTTAAGTAATGAATAACACCTCCTTTGTGCTTTAAGGGTGTTTTTATCCTCTGGTCTAGCCTAAACAAAGTACCCTCTCTACGTTCACACCATGGGAGCCAAGATATTTTTTTAACCTTTAAAGCAGTGATTATTAACCTTTTCCTCCCCACCACTAGTAAGGAATATGAATGTGTGTGAGTGTTTAAATAGCTAAAGCATCAGAAGTGTTTACCATGTGAGCCAGCATATCCTCAGTCCCTACATGCATTAACCCTTTCAGTCCTGACAACACTATGAAGTAGGCACTCATTACCTACATTTTTTAAACTGAAGTACAACTGATTTATTCATTTTTATAGAAAAAGACACCAAGGAATAAAGAGAAGAAGCAAGGAGCCCAAGACCATTTGGCTATGATGTGATTGAGTCAGAATTTGAATTCAAGCAACCTGGCAACAAACTCACTCAGGTTTTTTGGGTTTCTTCCCCACCTAAACAAATAGAAATATACCAAATCTCAAAACCACCATTGGAGAGAAATAACTCTTTAAGAGTGAAATACCAGAGCCCTTCACTTTATAAACAAGAAAACAAGGTGCCCACTATTACCATTACACTGTTTTGGCACACCCAATAATAACACATTCAGTTGACAGCTGCATTGTTTACTCAGGAAAGAGCTAACATGTGTTTATCGAACTTTTACTGTCATTATACAGGCACTTTTCTCATTGAATTATGCAAGTGCTTCAGGGCAGGGACAGTGTCTTTTTTTTTTAAATAGTCTATTTTTTACCTTTTTTTAATTTGAAGTATAGTCAGTTTACAATGTTGTGTCAATTTCTAGTGTACAGCATAATGTTTCAGTCATACATGAACACACATATATTTGTTTTCATATCCTTTTTCTTTATAGGTTACTACAAGATATTGAATATAGTTCCCTGTGCTATACAGAAGGACCTTGCTGTTTATCAGGGACAATATCTTCATCTTTGTATCTCAAATATCATTCCTGGCCTATAGGAAGTAAATAATATATAAAAAATAATTTTTGAATGGATTAAAGTTGATAAAAGAGTTCTGGATTTTCCCTTAAATGCATATTGCACCATGACATCTAGGTACAAGGAGACTATTTTGCCCAAATCCAGACACTGTTGAAAGTCAAAAAGGGTACTAGTACTCATTACACCAGAAGAATAAAGGCTATTTTGCAGTATGAATTGGTCAGACAGACCTGTAGTTTCTTCCTTTTCACCTCTTTTCATGACCCATTAGTGTAAACTTTTCCTGCCATCTTTTAAGTCCTTTCAAGTAAAAAAAGTTTTAAAAAAATATGTATAAGTAAAGATCTTTTAAGTACACTTATGCTGCTATTCTATTCCCCACAATGTTAAAAATCTGCAGATATCTGCCTGCACGTTTAGTTTTTGCTCTTAGCTGAAGTTATAAAATAAACTACAAATACTATGGAATGTTTTCATAGTCAAACTCTAGGAGTACGTACACTTAATTCTGATTTAAGGTTAAACTTTGGGATTGCCAAAGTTTAGAGGTGGCAAAACTTTATAGGCAATTCAGAGAAGTATTTATTCTTTCTAGTAAAAATAAGTGTTTAATCTTTCAATCTTTGTCTCTGTGACCACAAAAATCAGTTATATGTTATTTCTATGAACTTGTGCTCCAGCATTTGGGGGATAGCAGTGGTGGTGAAAATTGGCTTGTTTACATCCTTATAAATGATTTAGCTTTCCTGTTTTGTCATCTCAGGCTTTTAAGTCTCCTATGAGCTACAGCAAGGATATTATATCATTTGCAGTGTTATTTGCAAACATAAAAGGAAATGACGGTATGTGGGTCATAGACGCCACTTACATTCTCTTGTAGACAAGGAAGCAGGAAACATAATCATAGTAGTTATAGATTTAAATGGTTTGCCTGTTCTTCCATAAAACCCTTATTTCATTTACCCCTCTAAATCTGTGCAATTCAGCTCAGCTACTGTGAAGCAGAAAATATTATCAATTAGAGCCACAGTGCGTTAGTCCTGAATCACAGGGCTTCAGTACCCTGGTGTGTTATGATACCCAAAGCAATACCCTGCTTCCCGCCCCAGCACATAGATCACAGCAGGACTAGATGTGCTCAGAGGCTAAATGTGTACTTAAAATGAATAGAGAGCAAAACCAAAAAGGGAAAAAGTTGAGAAACAAAAGTTTCTTTTAAGGTAGAAATCCAGAAAGCCATGACAATAGGAATAAAAAACAGATATACAACCCACAACGTGTGCCCCTTTTAGTTCTATGAGCCTGGACCTCTAGGTTAGCAAAATTGGGAGTGACTAATGGTCAATGAGGCCCTCGAGTCAAACCCAACATATCTAAAGTTGAACTATTCTCTCTCTTCTCTGCCACCCAACTCCAGCTTCTTGATCAAGGGCAAGATCACTGGAAAGGCTCAAAACTAAAGTCATTTTAACTGAAGTCCAAGCCTCTTTAACCTGCATAGCAATCCATCGACAAGTGCTTTTGGATGGTTTTTGCTTTGAAATATTTCTTACATCCAATGTTCATTCCTCACCTCCATCGCTTCACTCTAGTCCAGACCGTCACTGGTTCCTTCACGGACCCTTAGAACAGCTTTCTAGCTGCTCTCTAGCAGCACACGATCCTCCACTTTCAACCCATCCAACATACTTCGTAAGTGGTGATCTTACCAACACACCACTTTCATTTACCTCTCTAGGGAGCCTCAGCAGCTCCAGTGCTTCAAGGCCCTCTGAAATCTAGGTTCCCTCTGTCTTCCTCAGTCTTACTCATTGGGAATATTTATTCTCTGATTTCTCTGACTCGGTCAAGTTCTTCTCTACAGAAGCCCACAAACTACAGTCTCTCCCAGCCCTTCCTTGGCCTCCTAACCCAGTGTACCCTCGTTTTCCCCTCTGCCGTCAGAATTCTGCACGCTCAAGCCCGAGCTCCAGCCCTTTCTGTCTCTGAAGTACACTGTTTGATTAACATCGATCTTTGTCCATAAGCAAAGCACTGTGCTGTCACTGTGGCTGGTTCATTCAACCTGGAACAGGGAAAGCAGAGAGAAGGTCACAGTGCTTAAGGGTGGGCTCCCATGTCAGATGTCCTCCTTGTGAAAATGTGACCTTCAGTTAGTTCCTTAACCTCTCTCAGCCCCAGTCTATTAACCTGTGAAATGGGGATAATCATGGGACCTACTGATGGAGGTGTTGAGAGATTAAAGGAGGCAATCCAAATGATCAGTGCTGTGCTTGATGTAACAAATGCCCGATAAGTGTTAGATGTTATTATTCATGAGACATTTGCTGAGTCCAGGCTCAAGGGCCCTGCCTCCAGGAGTTCACAATAATCCAGTGGAGGAGAGAGACTCACTGCATGTGTGCACATGCGTGTACACACGGGGCAGGGAGGTGGAGTTGGGTATGATGCTGAAGGATAGAAGCATCATTAACCAAGGCAACTAAGGAACCCAGGAGAGAGATCAGGTTAACAAAGGGAAGACCGTGTGGTTGCTTTGGGAAATGTTCACTTTGAGGTGCCAGCAGGACATTAATGGAGCCATGGTGGTCACATATATTTGGTTTGCCCCTCCAGATCTGCTTTTCATCCTCCCCCATTCTGCCGTGGGCTCCAGGGGTACCCATCTGAGAAACTCCATCCATGGCCTGCTGTGCCCTCTGCCTTCTGTTTGAGTTGGCCAGTGGGGAGCCAAACAGTAGGTAGGAAGGAAGAGAATGAGGTCTGGGTATTTATTTCTCTTTTTTTTTCCCCAATGAGGCCACTGTCGGCTGATTGTGTCCCTTGGTAGATGATCATGTTCTCTCAAGGCAGTCTGCTCTCCACAACTCTCTCTCCTTCTAGGTTCTAGTGACTTCTCCCTCTCCTCACCCCTTGGGACTCAGGGCTGGTAAAAGTGGTTCACCACCCTGTGTGGTTCCCTTATCCCCAAACCTTTGTTAATTGTCTCTTGGTAAATCAACCCAAATGATCCCAGTTTGCAGGTGCCATCTGCTTCCTGTTGGGCCCCTAAGTGATAGACCATGCTGATCTGTGACTTCAGGTCTCGAAATTGGAAGAGAGGTTTTGAGTTTAAGCTGGGGGAAATGAGATTGCTGACTGAGAGGGAGTAGGTGAGGAAAAGAGCATCAGAGGCAGAACCCTGGGTGACCTCCACGCAGTGAGAGAGAAAACACACCAGCTTTTAAGAGTGAAAGTAATAATAATTCTCCCTTCTTGTGACCCTAATGATCCTCAACAACACATTTTCAGAAAGATGTAGAAATGCAGTAATTCGACTGACAGAGCAGTCATTTTAAAACATCACCAGGGTGCGTGACAGCTTGGACTTGCAAACAGGTTCTGAGTTCATCATGTGTATCTATTTGTGTAGGAACTTCAGCGTTCACATTTAATTTTATTTTTTAATAGGTAAGATAGTCACATGCTTCAAAAAGTAAAAATAAAAAGATACACTTAGAGTCTCTTTCCCACCTGTCCCCACTCACCTTGTTGCTTGTCCCCTGCTTTCTCCAGTATCATTTTTTATTAGTTACTTCTTCTGCCCACGTTTCTTAATGTAAATACAAGCTAATATAACAATACAGCGTATCTTATTTTCCCTCTTTCCGACACAAAAGGCATTCTACTAGATGTATTATACCTTGGTTTTTTTCACTTAGTTTATCCCAGAGATACAGAGTATCTATTAGTGCTCCTTAGGGACGCTTCCTTATATTTTTATAACGTCATAGAATTCCAGAGTGGAGGCACCATGTTTATTTGTTTATTTACCGAGATGTAGGGGAGCTTTAATGAGTGCTGCCTGCCAGCCACCAGTCCCTCCCAATAGCTCTGAAACCTTCCCCTCCCCACAAGCGTCCAGCGTTCCATCACCATTGGCCTCTCTTCAGGGCTTTGTCTCCGTGTCAGTAGAGAAAATCGAGGCCTTCAGAAAGAGCCTCCTCAATTTCCTGTTATCAAATATGAAAACCCACCTACGATTCCCCTGACCCTGTTCTCCCCTCAGGCTGCAACATGGAGACTTTTCACCTCTTGCTGAACGCCAGTCTTTTCATCTTTTATTAGGATCCCATCCGTCTCCTTTCAGTCCTCTCAGGACCGACACTGCTGCTGACCCTAGTTTCTCTCTTGTATATCAAACTTTTCCCTCACAAATTGGATCATATGAAACCACAATAACCCCTTGACTCTTCTCTCTCCAGCTACTGCCCTGTCCCTCTATCCTCTCGAGACAAACTTCCTGGGAGGGCTGTCCACAGTCAAGATTTCAGTTTCCCTGCTTGCTACTCACTCCTCAATCCTTTTCAGCCCAATTCCACCCCCAACAACCCACCGAGGCTTTTCACACCAAGCTGCCAATGACCCTCAGGTCATTCAACAAATGTTTCCATCTTACTTGACTTCACAGCAACATTTAATACCCTGATTCTCTCCCTTTTGGAAATACTCCCTTTAATGACACTACCTCTCCTGGATTTCTTCTTCCGTGGTTACTTTTTCTCCATATATGAAGAATGATTCTTAGTTCATGGTTAGGTGCACAAGAAATGGAGACTTAGTGGGGTGAGGTGAGCGAGACATTCAGACTTCCTCACTCAGGTACAAAATTTAAGGGGCTGATGAATAACTCCATAAATAAGAAGTAATATTTCCTAGAGATTGTCATTCTAAGTGAAATAAGCCAGAAAGAAAGAAAAATACTATATGATATCACTTATATGTGGAATCTAAAAAAAAAAAAAAGACAAACAAACTTATTTACAAAACAGATTCACAGATATAGGAGAAAAAAAAAAAGATGGTTACCAGAGCAGGATAGGGGTGGAAAGGGATAAATTGGAAGTTTGAGATTTGCAGATACCAACTAATATATATAAAACAGATAAAAAAATGTTCATACTATATAGCATAGGGAACTATATTCAATATCTTGTAGTAACTTATGGTGAAAAAGAATATGAAAACAAATATACGTATGTTCATGTATGACTGAAGCATTCTGCTGTACACCAGAAATTGACACATTGTAAACTGACTATACTTCAATAAAAATATATATACAAAAAGTAATATTTAATGCAAAACTTTAAAAATTCAATTAATGCCAAAAATCCACATTGAACAAAATATCAAAATTTTAACAAAAGCTAGTGCTGTGCTGATTCAGATTGGAGCCTGAGGCAAAAGAAAAATGTATGACTCTATACATATGCTTTTATATATTCTGTAATGATTAGTTTGTTTCCTGAAAATTAAAGTTTTAGAAAAATATTTAAAGATTGAAAAGCAGATGTAGTAACACATTTTTAAGTTTGAATATAATTTTATTTATACCCAAAAGGAATTGATTATAATTTTACTTGAAGTTAATTAAGACTTATTTAAGATTGTCACTTGGTCAAAAGACATTTTAAAACATGGCAATTATTTTTGAAAATGAATATATACGTATATGTATGACTGAAACATTATGCTGTACACCAGAAATTGACACATTGTAAATTGACTATACTTCAATAAAAAAGAATGCAAAAAAACCCAAAAACAAAACCCGTGGCAATTCTGTTACTATCTCAATTGAAAATAAAGTAATCAAACAATTAGTGTTTGAAAATTATTATTGGCAATTTTGCTTCCAATAAAGCCAGGGGCATATTTTTCCCTTTGTCTCAGATTCCAATAAGGTACATTATGGAACTCCCAAGAAATATCACATTTTATTCTATTTTTAAACCAAAGTTCAAACTCTTTCCTACTGTCCCACCAGCCTGGTGAGAAATTTAACCTCTGTTGTTTTCGGAGCTTCCCATCCCAGAGCTGGGCAAATATCTGGAAGCCATCATTACCCCCAGTGTATGCGGGAGGGCCTTCTGCTCATTGGCCATCAATTCTAATTGCCTCCAAAACATGCTTGCCAGGTCGACCCCGGGCCTTCAGGCTCAGTGGTTCTGCTGCATCTAAGGTCTCTGAAAGGCCCTGGGAACTTTGCTAAGGTTGGGAGCTCAAGCCACATGTGGGCCTTTACAATTCAAGACCCTTCACAATAAACAAATGGGACCTAATTAAACTTATAAGCTTTTGCACAGCAAAGGAAACCATAAACAAAACAAAATGATAATCTACGGAATAGGAGAAAATTTTTGCAAAAGATGAAACTGACAAAGGCTTGATCTCCAGAATATATAAGCAGCTCATATGACTTAATAAGAGAAAAACAAACAACCCAGTCCAAAAATGGGTAGAAGACCTAAACAAGCAATTCTCCAGTGAAGACATATAAATGACCAATAGGCACATGAAAAAATGCTTAATATTATCAGAGAAATGCAAATCAAAACTACAATGAGTTATCACCTCACACCAGTCAGAATGGCCATCATTCAAAAGTCCACAGATGATAAATGCTGCTGAGTGTGTAGAGAAAAGGGAACCCTCCTACACTGCTGGTGGGAATGCAGTTTGGTGCAGCCATTGTGGAAAACAGTATGGAGATTCCTCAAAAGACTAGGAATAGATTTACCATCTGAGCCAGTAATCCCACTCCTGGGCACACATCCAGAAGGAACCCTGCTTCAAAAAGACACCTGCATCCCAACGTTCATAGCAGCACTATTTACAATAGCCAAGACATGGAAACAGCCTGAATGTTCATCAACAGATAACTGGATAAAGATATGGTATATTTATACAATGGAATACTATTCGGCCATAAAAATGACAATATAATGCCATTTGCAGCAACATGAATGTCCCTGGAGATCATCATTCTAAGTGAAGTAAGCCAGAAAGAGAAAGAAAAACACCATATGATATTGCTCATATGTGAAATCTAAAAAAAAAAAGACAAATGAACTTAAATATAAAACAGAAACAGACTCATAGACATGTAATACAAACTTGTGGTTGCTAGGGGGGAGGGGGGTGGGAAGGGACAGACTGGGAGTTTGAAATTTGTAGATATTGTCAGGTATATATAGAATAGATAAACAAGTTTGTACTGTGTAACATGGAAATATATATAAGATCTTGTGGTAGCTCACGGTGATAAAGAATGTGACAATGAATATATATATATGTTTATATATGGCTGAAAAATTGTGCTCTACACTGGAAATTGACACAACATTGTAAACTGACTATAACTCAATTTAAAAAAAAAAAAAAGACCCTTCAGGCCTCTCTCCTCATGCCTCATAGTTTCTCCTTGCCTTCTGGTCATTGATCAAAAACTGCAAGAGGCTTTAACTTCAGGATCCTTTTACTTTAGGTCCTGCCAAGATCCCTGAAGCCAGGAATAATAAAACCAGGCTATCAGCTTAACATGGGAGGAAAGGGGAAAATTAAGAGTGAAAACAAAAATTAATATTTCCACAGATTATGCTGCCACATCAGGCTCTTTTGCACGTTCATCTTCCTTCTTCCCCCTGGTCCTCCAGTGTAGGAGTCCCGCCAGGCTGGGCCCACGGCCTCGCTCCAGTCTCTCCCAGATAATCTCATTCACTTCCCTGGGTGGAGTTCCCATCCATAAGCCTATGACTCCCTGTTTTGTTTCCCTGGCCCAGACTGAGCCCCAGAACAACATATCCAACTGCTCAATATCTCCATTTGGGTATCTCTCAGTGACGTCAAACTAAATATACACAGTGCCACACTCACAGTCTTCCCTGCTCCAATCCAGTCCTTCCCCAGCGCAGTCAGAATCTGAGCAGTCACTCTAGATTGCTCTCACTTCCCTGCCTCCCATTTCCAACATCCCTCAATCCCGTCCACTTCCTCTCCTACCCAGCTCTTGAATTCAAAATAGCTCCATTTCTGTCTCAGCTACCATCTTGACTTTTGTGTAAACCTCCTAATTGGTCTTCCCTGCAACCTATCTGGGCCTCCTTCAATCTCCTTCAGTATCTGAGCATGTCACCTTGTGGCTTAAACTCTGCCCAGGCTTCCGGTTGCTGCTGGAAATACACCAAAACGTGTGATGGCTCTGCTTGACCTGGCCTCCCCCTGCTTCTCTCCTCCCACAGCTCACCTGGCTCCATCTTCCTGCCCTCGGATCCCTGAGCCTGAGTCACGCAAGCTGTGCTTCCCTACACCGCACCCGTTTCTCGTTTTGTCATTACATACTCATTTGCATGATTATGTGATTAATGTCTGATTCTCCCTCTAGTCTACATCCTCCATGAAAACAGATTGTGTATCCCCAAGGCCTCACAGAGCCTGCAACATTATGTACAAGTGTTCATGGAAAAATTATTGTCTGTATCACATTATGTCTTTGAGAGTTAAACCCTTCTGAAGCTTCAAAGTGTATCTGTAAGGATTTTTTCTCTTTCAATAGCAATTGAGAATTACCATGTTCCAGACACAGTTTTTAAGTTCTTTACATGTATTAACTTAGTTAATCCTCACTCTAAGCCTAGAAGGTAAATGCTGTTTTTATCCCCATTTTAAAGATACTGAAACTGAAGCACAGAGAAGTCAAACGACTCGCTCATGATCTCATTGCTAATAAGCTGTGGCGCTAAGACTCTAATCCAAAAGTTCTGCTTTGGACCTTGTGTCTACTTGGCAAATATTACTGAGCAAAGTAGCAGGCACCACAACAGGCATGAGCTAGAACATCTTTGAAAGAGGGATGTATAGAAAAGAAAGAGATTAATGTCTGTTAAAGCGTGAGAGACATCATATGGAGTATATACCCCATCGTAGTCAATCCTCTCCAAGTGCAGCAAGCACGGTATGGTTATGCCCATTTTATAGACAAGGAAGAGGAGGCGGAGAAAGTTTGAGTAGCTGATGGAAAATCACAGAAGCAGTGGAAGGCATACCTGGAATTCAAAGTGAAGTCAGTACAACTCTAAAGCTAGTGCTCTTCCCGTCCATTGTTGAAGTTGCCTCCAGAGAAAGCTGTTTGAGACTGGTCTCCTTCCACTGCATGCTGGTCAACTGATTTATCTGCTGGTTCCATGACTCACGATTGTTAGCGAGCATAAGGATCACCTGGAAAACTTGTTGAACTCATGGATTCCTGGGTTTCACCATTAGAGCTTTTGGTGTAGGGTAGAACCCTTTAACCTGAGATTTTAAACAAGCACCCCAGGTGATCCTGGTATAGATGATTCTAGTCTGGTGGCTCCAAAGCTTTAGCAATAAACAGAATCAGCTGAACAAGCTGATAAAGCACAGATTGTTGGCTCCGCTCCTAGAGTCTCTGATTCAGAAGATCTGGGGCAGCCCGAGAATTTTAATTTCTGACAAGTTCCTAGGTGATGCAGAAACCAGCTCTTAAGCTCCACTCATCATCCTAGGACAAGACCCTGTGAGATATTTCACTGGTTTTATTTAATTCAATTCTCCTTGATTCCACCACTTTTTAAGCAATTTCCAAAATACACATGCCTCCACTCTGCCATCCTTCCATACCCTCCTCTTTGAGAATTATAGAAAATAGCAGATTTGGGAACCTGGAGAAAATTTATCTTAGGGTGAAATCCTTCAGCAGCTTTAGACAGAGAAGCTCCTACTTTCAAAATAATGGGATCTTTGTACAAAACAGCCAAAAATTAGATGTCTTTAAGTAGGACTGAAATAGTGAAAGCAATACTTCAATTTTCTAACCTATCCTGTTTAAGATTTAAAAGGCAGGAAAATTAATTTCTGTTCAAATATGTGTTTGTGTGTGTTTGTGAGTATATTCAATAAAATAGTTTGCATTTAAAGTTGTTTAGCTTTAACATATAATATTGTACACTAAATATATTTGAATTTTTAAAGTATGATACTGTAAAATAAAGTTTAAAAAGTAAGAAAGTTGTTTAGCTTTTAGGACCCTTGGAGGACAAAGTGTCAGACATATTTCATATGGAGGAATATTTTAAATTAAAATAAAAAATAGGTTTAAAATTTTTAATCTTCTACCATTCCACTGGGAAACTTGTCTTAGGTTATCTCATGTTGTCCAAGATGTGAAAAGATAAGGCATGTGTGTGTGAGAGTGTGTGCAGGTAGAAGTGTGTTAGCTTCGCCTCATTTCATAGTCTAAACTCAGTAAAGTGCACAGAGTAAGCAGAAAAGCATAAAGGATGAAGATTGCATGATTCAGGGCCCATTTACTTGATGAATTTTTGATATGTTAGGTAATCTTTTCAGCATGGGTGATCTATGAAGATATTTTCCATAAAGGCCTTTGGTGAATGAGTTTCTGATGAAATGTACTTCCGGACCTCGGTATCTACAGAAATAATTCAGGCCTTTCATATTTTTGAATTTAAAAAGTGATTTATGTTTCTTAAAGGCATCCATGAGGAGAGCTGTCAACTTTTCATCTTGAAAAAACCTTTACTAAGATCAATGTCTCCACCAAGCCTCCTCTTCTGACCCTCCTGTTCCTCATTCCAAAGCAATGAACTCCCATCACCCAAAATCCCACTTCCCTGTAGTAATGAAACTCAGACATCCGATTTACCTTCCTAACTCTTGTATATGCTTTGTTGACTGAAAATCAACCCAACTTCGTTTATTTTCCCTTTCTTTTTACCACTTTCAGCTTAAATACACATAAGGAATGCTTCTTTCCTACAGCTATCCACAGGAAGTGAGTAGTTTAAAATGACCAAATCAAATGTCTTGGTGTATAAGGAATGAGGGTTTTTTTGTTTGGTTTTTTTGGAGCCACTAGGGCTTGAACCCAGGACGTCGTGCATGCTAAGCACACAGTCCACCACTGAGCTATACCCTCCCCACTGCCCCTGGGAATTCTGTTTTTGTAGGATCTTGATGATTAAGGTTTCTGAGAATGCCAATGACCATTACGAGTCTTTTCTTTTCTCTATTAAAATAGACCCAACTTCAGGAAAACTTGAGAGGTGTACCCCACTAAGTGGCAGGCTGGACTAATTGGACTCTTCCACACAGACAAAGTGGCTGAGGGCAGAGCTGGCGGGCAGATGGGCTCTGCAATCAGACTGCATGTGCTCATCCTGGCTCCCCCAGCTACTTGTCATGTAAACTTGCATAGGCTCCTTTACTTCTCTGCGTCTCATCTGTAAAATGAGATTCTAATAAGTACCTATTTCAAACGGTTATTCTGAAGAGTCAAAGACACTTGGAACAATGTCTTGAACGTAATGAATGCTCAGTAAGTATTAGTGGTGCTTGTGTTGTTATAATTATTGAAAAGTTCCTATAATGTTAACACAGAAATGAGAAGCGATTTGATTCTAAAGGGATAAGTATTAATGAAGGTTTGGTTCCTGGAAAAGGTCACGAATGCCTATTCAAAAGAAAACAAAACAGTTATTGGTTTACTTGATTCCAAACTAAAATGAGAAAGTTCCTTTCTGTAGAAAGCTACTTCTTATTGCTAAGAAAGTTAAATGGTATAAAATGTGTAATAAAAACAATATAGCTCAAAAACATCCCTTTAACTATCCCTAGATTTTAGTTATGATGAGAAGCCGTTACATTACTACCTTGAGACATTTGCTGAGAAGCAAGCACAATTATATAATCAAGCATAATGAATGCATATTCATTTATTTATACTGCAACTTATTCCAGAAAGGAATAGAGGCTGCTATAATGAGTGAATCATAAGAGAAACATAAAGACAAGAAAATCTTCGAATGTAGTAGGCTAGCTCTCAATGCATTTAAAATATTTTGTGAAAAAATGTTGCAAAGGAATATAAATAAAAAATAGAAAATGCTCCTACTTTTTTATGACTGGCACCACATTTCCTTTCTTGAAGAATCAAAGTTTTATTTGAAGCTTTCCCATCCTTCAATCCTCATATTCAGTCAATAGCCATGACTTCTTGGTTTTGCCTTTGCGGTGTTACTTGGAGCCACATCTTTTATTTCTACTGCCAATGCCCTAGTTCACATTACCTCTTTAATATTGATAGTTTCCTATTTATCTCTTTGCCCCAGTCTCTCCCTGCTCCATCCTCCTCCCCTTTTTTTCTACTTATAATTCATCCAATAAAATGCTACTGAATTAGTTTTTGTAAGGCACACCATCTCTGGTCTTATCATTTGTCCACTAAAAACCTTCTGCGGCTTCCCATTTTTGATCCATTTTATTTGTACCTCATCTAGGTCACATGTTTTCTATGTTACAATAAATTTTGTATACATTTGAGCTTCTTTACTAAAAAGTAAGATCCTTGCTTTATTTCCCCCACAACATCTAGCATATTGTCTGAAGTCATCAATAAATACTGAAAAAAATCAGTAAATAAAACCTTAGAAGGAAATTTTATCTTGTTGATATGCATTTCTAACACTACAACTATATCTTTATGGTGACATAATTTGATCAGGGCAAAGATAGATTATAAATTATCAAATTAGGAAAATATAACTAATTCAAGACCTTAATTATAGATTTGCAAGATGATCACGTGATTCCTTTAAAGCGAACAGAACACATTTTCATCTTGTTGCCTGCAGCATAAGCTGTGCCAACTAAAATATTACTCAAAGGTTAAGGAAAGCCAGTAGTATGGAAAAAAACAACAACCAGTACTTGAAAACAAAACATTTTAAAAGGTAGCATGACACCAGAGATTCTAATGAAAATGATAAACTGGAAAGCCCTTACATGTAAGCTAGCAAGCTATTTAGTAAGTTGGATGCCTCTGAGAAAATTTATAAACACATGACCATTGAAAGAAAGTAATTCATTTATGCATTTATGATTCTGCAGACTAACAACATTCTTGGCAACGTGCATTTAAATGTTGTGTGACCCCGGAGTACGATTATATGAAGATGAATTTTTAGCTTGTGTACAATTTGCATTGTAGCATGTTCAGTCTCAGAAGAGAATTCATCTGGGGATTTCATCAGACATTAAAAAGAGCTTAGAAAAATAAGCAGCCATTTTAATAACAACTCAGGTAAGGTAAAGATAACCATCTCTTAGTATCTATGTTCATTATAAGGATTAAGGTTTGTGTCTTTCCATATGATGGTAATACCCACAGCTACTTCTAAGGATTACAGTTGTTGCTGTATAAATCTCTGAAATATTTCTCTTCATGGTATCCTAAAAGTTTATTGAATTAAATCTGAATGAAAGACAGGAGCTATGTTGTATATTCAGATTTTTACATTTAAGTTATGTATTTCAAAAGCCAAACTTCTCCTCTTCCCCATGAATGTGGGATAGATTTACTGACTTGTTTCCAAAGAATAGAGTATGGAAAGAGAAAAATAGTAACTTTACCAGAGGAGAAACACCATCTTAACCAAGCGATGAAGGTTAACATCTTCTGTGATGTCGTGAGGATGTCATACTCGTCCCAATACGTGTGATGAGAAGAACACTTCACCTCTGTGAGTTTCTTTCCAAAAACCCATAACTCCAGTTTAATCATTTAAAAAAAAATCAGATGAGACCAAACTGAGGGGCACTCTACAAAATACCTGGCCAATATTCCCTCAAAGCATCAAAGTCAGAAAACAAGTCAAGACTGAAAAACTATCACAACTAGAGGAGACAGTGGAGACATGATAACTAAGTGTGATGTAGTTCTCTGGATTGGGATCCTAAATTAGAAAGAGGACATCAGTGGAACACTGGTGAAATCCAAATCAAGTCTAGAGTTTTTTTTCTTTAATTGAAGTATAGTCGGTTTACAATGTTGTGTCAATTTCTGGTGTACAGTAGAATAGTTCAGTCATACATATACATACATATATTCGTTTTCATATTCTTTTTCATTATAGGTTACTACAAGATACTGAATATAGTTTCCTGTGCTATACAGTATAAAATTGTTGTTTATCTATTTTATATGTAGTAGTTAGTATCTTTAAATCTCAAACTCTCAATTTATCCCTTCCCACCCCCTTTCCCTGCTGGTAACCATAAGTTTGTTTTCTATGTCTGTGAGTCTGTTTCTGTTTTGTAAGTAAGTTCATTGTCTTTTTTTTAGATTCCACATATAAGTGATATCATACGGTATTTTTCTTTCTCTTTCTAGCTTACTTCACTTAGAATGTCTATCTCCAGGCCCAGCCATGTTGCTGCAAATGGCATTATTGTATTCTCTTTTTTTTACAGCTGAGTAGTATTCCACTGTATATATATGCCACACCTTCTTTATCCAGTCATCTACTGATGGACATTTGGGTTGTTTCCATGTCTGGCTATTGTAACTAGTGCTGCTATGCACATTCGCGTGTATGTATCTTGTCAAATTAGAGTTCCCTCTGGATATATGCCTAGGAGTGGGATTGCTAGATCATATTTTTAGTTTTTTGAGGAATCCCCATACTTTTTTCCATAATGGCTACACCAAACTGCATTTCCATCAACAGTGTAGGAGAGTTCCCTTTTCTCCACAGCCTCTCCAGCATTTATCATTTGTGGACTTTTGAATGATGGCCATTCTGACTGGTGTGAGGTGATACCTCATTGTAGTTTTGATTTGCATTTCTCTGTTATTAGCGATATTGAGCATTTTCTCATGTGCCTATTGGCCATTTGTATGTCTTCATTGAGAACTGCTTGTTTTAGAGTTTAGTTAATAATTAATGTGCTAACATGGTTTCTTAGATTTAACAAATGTACTGTGGAAATGGAAGGTATTAACAATAGAGGAAACAGGGTGACGGTGATGGGAGCTCTGTGTAGGATCTTGGCAACTTTTCTAATCTAAATCTGAAATGTTTGCAAAATAAAAATTTTTTAAATAAAAACTTTTTTATTTTAAATATCTAAAATTAAAGTAAAATCTAAAATCAATTTTTAAAATTTTTAATTCAATTTATATTTATTTTAAAAATCTTTGTTCTTCTGCCTCTGACATACAGCAGACATTTAGCCACTGTATGTCACTGCTGTCTAAAGCTGTATGATGTTCCAGGAGCACTTCGTTAACCATGCTGTTTGGTGAAATGGACAAGAAAGCATAAAGGAGAAAGTAGCTTAAAGACAGGACACAGAAAGCTTAAAGAAAATCAGAAGCTTTGGAAACAATGTATAATTTAAAAATTTTGAAGAATGTAACATACTTTTTACAGCCAGCTACAAAAGAGTCAAAGTAGTAGAAATTTACTTCCACTGTATTGTTATTCTATTTAAATACAAGTCATCTCTATGTTTATGCTTTTCTCAGGAAAAAACTGTGTCTGCTTATCACAGGGTAGGGTTCTAAGCTTCTATTATCCTCTGGAGAGAGCTATGTTTTGTTGGAGTGTGTATAACAAGGTTGCAGCCTACACACACCCTCTGAAAGACTATCTGAGCATTTCAAGTTTTTAGTTTTGTTTTTAGGTAGAATTTGGCTGCTGATTTCTTATAAATGTGAACAAAGGAGATGCCATTTTTCAAACTGATACAATCCTAAAACTGAAGACCAACAGGCCAGGTCATAGTGCTCCCCATCCCATCTTATTTCCTTGGTGACCAGTTGTCCTTGCTGAATATTCATGATGACCATTACTAACTATTCTTAAATGTTTACAAGAATATAATTTTATTACTGCCTTTGGGAGGCTTGTTTATATTATCATTGTAAAATTTCTTCTTGATTAATCTTAATAATCCTGTAAGCAAATTTTGCTCATTATTACCAGTTTATCTTTTACTATTACTCCTTCTAAATTTTTTTATTTAATTTTGTTTGTCTGTTTGTTTGTTTTTATTTATTTTTTGATGGGGGAGGTAATTAGGATTTTATTTATTTATTTATTCATCTATTGGAAGTTCTGGGGATTGAATCCAGGCTCTTGTGCATGCTAAGCATGCACTCTACCCCTGAGCTATACCCTGCCCCCGCTTTACCACTAGTCTTAATAGATTTTAATCCTTGTCATACATTTGCAAACACTAATATCATCAGTTAACCTATATTTTCCTTCCAAAGGGAAAATTTCAAGAACTACTGAGTGTTCTGCTTACGCATCTAGATGAATGCCTTAGTATCAAATTGATTATTATCCATTCATCACTGTGCTGGGACAATCACAAATACCTCCTGAAATTTGAAAACTCTGTGTTCTCATAGAGTTTGTCATTAGGTAAAATGTTACAGATCAAATCTTATTTTCCTGTGAACTCTAGGAACAAGTGTTACATGACTCTCAGTAGAGATAGAGCAGAGGAGCGAAGTCTCTTTGGAAGAGGACGAGCAGAGACAGCGAGAAGTACAGAAGGTCTGAACATCAGGCATAGATAGAGCCTGCCCTCTCCCTCCCCCAGCTTAGGGAATGGTACAGAAAGCCTGGCTGTGTTTGTTTGCCAGAGGCTTCCTTCCTGTCTGTTGCTTCCTGTCCTCAAGCATAATGGGACCTGGGTGGGAGGGAGAGAAGACTTCTGAAGAACAGGATGAGGGGGAAAAGGCACATCAACCTTCCTTCGTTTCCCTCCCTCCCCCGTCTCCTGGACTGCGGGGCAAGACGTCATCAGAAAGTTGGCTTCAAAGACTTGAACTCACCGGTGTTGCTGGCTCTGTTTTTCGGGATGGGCTTGAGAACAACACCTGCTGTGCTTGGTACAGAGAATGGCAATATTTACCTTGCATGCAAGGAAGGAACTTTATAACTTATCTTATGTTCAGTTATTGAAATGCCAAATAGCTGCTGTCTCCAACAAGATGCTCATGATTTTCCTTACATTAAAACACATTTGTGTCACTTAAAAAAGCAGCTTTCCACGTGTATCATTTTCCCTACGTTAAAAACATTCCTGCTTCTAAGAGAGCAGCTTTGCTTCACTGTAAAGCTAGTACCCCTTGATCTGTATTTAATGCAGGGCCTGGATCTCCCTGGGTTCCGTGTTTTTCAGTAATCTTCTTTCTTTTATAGGTAACTTTGCTTACATTGGTGGCGATTTTTTCTGCTCTGTCTATGCCTTTGCCCACCAGAATGGGAGCAACTGAGAATAGAGACAATTTCTTACTTACAAATATTTGTATCTCCAGAACCTAACACAGTGCTCAACCCATAAAATGGGTTTCATTCCTGTTCATTAAAAGATATAGAGCATAATTTTCTTATGCCATCCTTTCCACTGATGTCTGTCACCACAATACGCACCAGAATTCACAGTTTATACTTCGGACAGTTCTGCGATGTCATGGGTCTTGCATCATTAACGGGTTCTGGGGAGTTGTGAGCAATCTTACCAAGTGTCTTTCCTGTTGGCCTGACGTGGGTTCTCACAAATGACCTGATAGAGCAAATATCTATTACCTCTTGGTGTCTGTTAGCCACTGACCTATTTTTCTGGGGGCCATTTCTTTTCTAACTTCTCATGTTGTTGAGGTGTTCAGTGCTTCGATTTCTGACCTCATTGGCAGGAGAAGTGGAACTTAGAAAACCTAGAGCTGTCTCTAGGGAGTTGAAAGTAGACTGGTGGATGAAACCATCATTCTAGTGAAGGAATTCAACAAAGGTAGGATCCAAACTAGCCAAAATTGTGACTCAGCCATCAGTCAGATTCTGTCTACCATCTCTCTCCAAATGAAGGGATTTTATAGCTGCAAATACATAGTTGGAACCTTAAGACAAATGAGTTGCAAACTTCTCTATTAACTAAATTCTACTGCATTAACAGTGCCCCATCCCCATATCTTTCATATTCGTTCTAATACGTCCCTTCAACAATCTTGTCAGCTTTGATGCTTCTGTTTCACTAGTGGGAAGCACACTCCTCCCCATTTTTATCTCTTCCCAAGAAATCCTTTCGTATCTCAGCAGTCTTGCCTTTACTTGCCCCCTTCTCCCCTACCCCCAACACCTTCTACTGTTTCAGGTTTTCTTTCATTTTCAACCAACATTATTTGGTGGAAAAATCTATTTGGTCTTATATTCCAGGGCCTCCCTTGCAATTCTCTCTGGGCACCGCTCCTTTTCCTAACTCCTGTTGACCTCCTGGGCTGAGGCAGGAGGTCAGCATACTCCGCTCCCCATTTCCTTTCCTAGACCATTGCTTTTCCAACTTGTGCCTCCAAACGTCCATGAATGACCCAACCATGCTGAGGTTGGGTCAAAGGCTCAAGAGCAACTCCATTTCTATGTTGGTCTATAGATTATTCCTCTTACTTCTCATGTCCTTTCCCACTGCCACCACAAACACTCAAGAAGTCTTTCCTTTGCCCAAACTATTTTTACGACATTGCAACTAGTCACCTTGATGCCAGTCTCTTATTCTCCCATTTTTAACCCATTGTCCACTTCACATACTGCTTATTTGGTCTAAAAGTCAGTTCTGGTCTAGTAAAAAGAAGAAGGAGAAGAAGAAGGAACAGGGAGGAGGAGGAGAAGAAGGAGAGATCAAAGATTTCTTTGCTTATTGGAGTAATCTCAAACTCCTCAGTCTGGCATCCATGGCGTCCTATAATATGGTCCCAACATTTAATTCCAGTCTTATCTTTCAGCGTCCTTCCTTTCAACCAGGATAGACTATATACTTTCCTTGTTTTGTGGGATTTTTTGCTTGTAATAACAGTAGTGATGGCTGCAATTTATAGAGCACTATATCCAGGCATTGCATTAAGCACTTTACATTTCATTAACTGAACGACAGTGTACGGTAGGAACTATTAGCCCATTTTAACAGAGGAAAACATTGTTAAGGGGAGTTACAGGGCTTTCCTAAATCACATAGCTATAAAGTAGCAGACCCAGATTTGAATCCTGTCCACCTGTCTCCAAAACCCATGCTCTTTCCTTTGTTTGAAATGTGTGTACTACTCTTATAAAAAAAATTCTTCCCATTTTCCAAAGACCATTGCAAATGCGTCTTCCTTCATGAAACCATTTTCTTCCCTCAGACCAAATGGGATCACCCACACAGTACTTGGACTGAACCTCTCTTATTATGCCACAAAACTTCTGCCTTAGCACAAAGTTCTATAGATTCTTTGCTGAATCTTTTCAAAGCCAAATTGACAACAGGACACGGCTGCTGCCTTACTGAAGCTTATATACCATGTGTCACCGCCTTTTCCCTTTGAACATAGTAGGCATTTATTACCTAGTTATTACACTGAGTCAATATCTATCAGCCGGTCTATCATCAACTGTCTGTCTAGACACTGGGCTATTTTTGTGGCAGAATCGGACAGAATGCTTTCTTAGGCTGTCTTTCTCAGAACACTGTAGCCACAAGGGCATCCTGGAACCCATTCTTACCATTGTCATTTGTCTGAAAAAGTGTATGCTCTATACTCAAGACAGTTTTTGTTCAACTAAAATAATAAACTTTGTTTCTCTCCCTATGTATAATCAAAGGATCCGTGTCATCAGCTGCTTTTTTTAAAGTCCCACTTTCTAGAAGCTGATATGAAGACAGCTTGTTTTTCGTACAACAGCACTGGGGAAACACCCGACGTGAGGAATGAGAGGCATAAGTGACCAAAAGTGGCAGAATCAGGATTTAAATCTAGGTGCATTTGTGAAGCCTACAAGTCCAGTCTTGCTATTTTAACAATACATCCGGCCACTGGGATTAGAATTTTTTTTGCCCCAAAACAATTTAGCTGCCCATTGGTAATTTAAGATGGGGGCTGTTTGTTCTTTTTCTTGTTTTGATTTTGGCATAGAGGAAATGTCCTACCTTGTATCCAAGGGGAATCTCTTTCAGAAACGGTGTTTTACATTCTACCCCTGTTAAGGATTAATACAAACAGTTGATCTTATTGTCATTTTCCCTATTACATTTCAGAAGGCAGTTTCAAGTTTAGGAGTTACCTGGCTATCTTCACTCTTGTAACTTCTGCTCCTATAAACCTAAATTAAGTATAACTTAGAGAATGAAGAGTAATATTTAACTGCCTGCATGTTCTGTCTTTAACCAGCATTTTCTGAACCACAGACAGACCCAGTTTGCAATCAGGTATAGTGCATATGGGAGGGAAAAGGCAAATTTAATCTGCATGGATAATAAGAATTCTATTAAAAATGGACCCTATAGTAGGTCTTAATTGCTTTTAAAATTGCATGCAAATTTCTTCTGGAGGTGCATACTGTTCTTCATAAAATCGTCCTGTTTTTATCATTCCAGCCTCTTTTCTCACCATTTTCTCTTCTCATTTCTATTCCACACATGCTGAACTTCTTCAGGTCTTCCCAAAAGACATGCTTTTCCTCACCTCTGAAACTCTGCACATGTCAGTCTTTGCTTCCTTTACTTACCTAACTAACCCTTGTTGGTCCTTCAGGACTAAACTAATACTTCACTTCCTTCTGAGCTCCCTAACTCCACCCATGCCATAATAATCAGGCTTACCCTGCTTATTTCCCACTGCTAGCACATGTCCTGTTGATTTGCAATTGCCTTTTAACTTGCCTGTCTTCCCAGTCAGCTTGAAAATCTCCTTGAAGGCAAGGACTATGTCTTGTCCATGGTTTGAGTTCCAGGACGTTGGATGGTATTTGGAACACAGTAGCTTCTTATTTATTTTTACTGGATGAATAAGTGGATAAAAGAATGAACTCTTCAAAAATGAGACATTCAGGTTTCTATCCTTAAGGTCTAGATATTATTCCCCATGGCCTTACTAGTCCCTGAAGGATTTGAAAGACTGAATTATAGTAGTTTAGTAGCATCCAGATTATTAAAATATTTGGGCAACTGTCAGATTTCTTTTTATCACAGGCATATTTTTGCATCTGGATATTTTATTTGCACAGGGCTAATTTTTCTGGGAAATAATATGGGCATTTCTAGTGAATACACCATCAAAAGAGATGGATCAGACTAAATTAATCTAAGAAACTAAATATAACTGCGTGGAGAAGAAATAATGCTTACTGTTATTAAGAGGAAAAGCACACTCTATATTTTTTCTGTGATCAATTGCAAATTTACATTTGATAACTCTGGTTGTTGTTTAATCAAAAATGATTATCTTCCTTGATTAGGAGTATTTTTTTAAGGAAAAGGAATTGCTAATTAGTTTGCTATCACTCTGTTGAAGGTGTTTGCAATTATACTGAGGAGGTAACGAAAGCTGCAAATGATTCAAGTGCTGAAATGTAGTTTCTAAATATTGAAGAAGTTCCTTTTTCAAACTATGTGATGTTTTAAACTTTTTTTTTAAAAAAATTCAAATCTACTCACAGATATAGAGAACAAACTAGTGGTTACCATGTGGAGAGGGAAGGGGAGAGGGACAATATAGGGGCATGGGAGTAAGAAGTACAAACTATTATATATAAAATAAGCTACAAGGATATATTGTAGAACATGGGGAATATAGCCAATATTTACAATAACCGTAAGTGGAGGATAACCTATAAAAATTGTGGATCACTATGTTATACACCTGTAGTATATACTATTGTACAGCAACTATACGTCAATTAAAAAAATAAATAAAAATTGTAAATGCAAACTTTACTACCTGAAAAGCTATTCTTATAGAAAAAAAAAATCCGTGAGCTCTTGGTTGAGACCAAAAGAGACTGATTATTCATCGTTTTTGTTATGTCTGTACATAAAAAGGAAAGCAAATTGCTATTGTATTTAGATACATTTAGATAAAGTCATGATATCTGACTATTTTGAAGTTGTTTATTCTCTTCATTAACATGGCGCTGACTGTGTATAACAGCTACTTCTGATGTGGTCACTTCGATCTGGTATCTGAGTCTCCACAAAGCTTTAAGGTTCACATATCATTTGACTTTCATTTCTGTTATTCTTTTCACTTGGAGACAATACCAAGGGAGTAATCTGTAAGCACACATTGGTTTCTTTGATAATAACATTTGAAACATGAATTGCCTAATTAATTTGTTCCATCGTAACCATTTTTACGTGTGCAATTCAGTAGTGTTAACTATAGTCATATACTGTTGTGCAGCAGATCTCTAGAACTTTTTCATCTTGCAAAACTGAAATTCTATAACCATTGAACAACTCCCTGCTTCCACCTCCTGCCATCCCCAGCTCTGGCAACCATCATTCTACTTTCTGTGGGGTTTTTTTCCCAATTTTTAAAAATTGTGGTAAAGTACACATAATATAAAATGTATCATTTTAACCATTTTTAAGTGCACAGTTCAGTGGTATTAAATACATTCCTAATGTTGTGCTACCATTACCACTGTGCATCTCCAGTACTCTCCTCATCTTGTAACGCTTAAATTCTATACCCATTGAACAATAACTCCCATTTACCCCTTCCCCTAGTCTCTGGAAACCACCATCACATATTCTGTTTCTATTATTTTGACTAATCTAGGTACCTCATATAAGTGGAATTATACAGTATTTGTCTCTTTGTGACTGGCTTATTTCACTTAGTATAATGTCCTTAAAGTTCATACCAATTTCAAAACTTACTACAAATCTTAGGTAAACAAGACAATGTGATACTGGCATAAAGGCAAACATAATGGTCAATGGGATAGAATTAAAAGCCCTTACATTTATGGTCAATTGATTTTTGACAGAGGTGCCAAGAAAAATCAATAGGAAAAGAACAGTCTTTTCAACAAATTGTTCTGAGACAATTGGGTATGCATAAGAAAAAAAGTAAATAAATAAATTTGAACCCATTCCTCACACCATACACAAAAATTAGCTTGAAATGGATCAAAAATATAAATGTAAGTGATAAAACTAAAACTTTTAGGAAAAAAATATAGAAGAACATCTTTGTGAACTTGGATTGGGGAAGCAACAAAAATTTGATAAATTAATCAAAATTAAAAACTTAAAAATATACTATCAAGAAAATAAAAAGACAATCCACAGAATTGGATAAAATATTTGTAAATCATATACCTAATAAAGGACATATATCTAGAATATATTAAAAACTCTTACAACTCAATAATAAAAGGGCAACCAAATTTAAAAATGAGCGAAGAATTTGAATAGACATTTCTCTAAAGAAGATATACAAATGACCACTAAGCACATGAAAAGACAATCAATATCATTAATCACTGGGGAAAGGCAAATCAAAATCACAATGAGCTACCATTTCATACTTCCCAGAATGACTATAATCAATAAGACAGACAATAACCAGTGTTGGTGACGATGTGGAGAAGTTATGCTCCTCATACATTGCTGATGGGAATGTAAGATGGGGTAGCCATTTTGGAAAATAGTTCAGCAGTTTCTCAAAATGTTAAACATAGAGTTGCCATATAAACCTGCAGTTCCACTTCTAGGTATCCACTAAGGAGAAATGAAAACAAATGTCCTCACAAAGACTCGTGTGCAAATGTTCATAGCAGCAACAGTCACAATAGTCAAAAAGTGGAAATAACACATACGTCCGTCAATGGTGAACGCATCTTAAAAAATGGAACAATGAAGTACCATTCACCAGTAAAAAGGATCAAAGTACTGATACGTGCTTCAACATAAGATGATCCTTACAACATGGATGAATTTCAAAAAAATCTTGTTCAAAGAAGCCAGGCACAAAAGAACACATATTGCATTCCATTTATATGGAATGTACAAAAAAAGCAAATCTACAGAGGCAGAAAATACCTTAGTGTTTCCTTAGGACTGGGGATGGGAACAGAAAGTGACTAAATGGGCATAAGATTTCTTTTTGTGGTGATGGAAATATACTAAAATCAGATTGTGATGACGGTTGCACAATTTCACAAATTCTCTAGAAGTCATTTAATCATACACATGAATGAATTTTATGATACGTAAAGTATAAAAGCTTAATAAAGCTGCTGATAAGAATAACATTTTTAAAAAGCTGTATTAGAAATGGAGTGGACCTAGAGATCACCTAGTCTCGCTCATTTTATAGACGAAGAAAACAAGGTCCAGACAGGCTCAGTGATGTGCCTAAGGTCATAAAGACAGTTCTTATCTTAGTAGGAATATAGAACTGGGCATTTGGGGGTTAGCATGTCCACCACATCTCTTTCTTGGATAGCCATTCCTTGACTACTGAAACTAGGGGGTGGGAGGGTCATCTTTAAAGATGTTGTCACAGCACTGAGTTTATTTCCTGTATGGCCTTTAATACAGCTTGTCATTGTCCTTCATCTCCAACAGGACAGTCAACTCCATGGGAGATGACCCTTTTCCATCTTTGCTCACCTTATTATCCCTAGTGCACAGAGCACAGGAGCAATGTGGACCCTCAATAAACATTTGTCAAATGAGTGAACAAATGTATAAACAGATGGACCCACAGCCCAAATGTTCACAATCGTCATTGTGAAGTGAGGCCCCAAGTAGACTCTTCCCCTGGCAAAGCTGGGTGACACCTGCACAAAGGTCTTGAGAGATACACGCTACTCACTGGTAACAATGCGAGGCTGACTGCTTCATTGGATTTTATAATAAGAACAAATAGCTTCTTTAGATTGGAAAGAGGGGCCATAGCCGAGGGAAAGACACACCTCGCTCTGGCTAACTGTAGGGAAAGAAGAAGAGAACTTCCAGGGATGGCCTCTCCTATGAAAACAAAAGCCTGTAAGCAGCTGTAGACCAGGCTCAGCAGATGTAAGGACTCCCTTCACAGGCTCTGCGACTGCTCAGCTGGTTACTTTCCTTATCTTCCTGGATATGTGCTAGGGGAGGGGCACAGGGGCGCTGGGGAGAATGTGAGCTTGGGCAAGAGTCACACACTCGTCAATGTTTTTTATTTGTCCCAACAATTTTAAGTATCATGAAAATGACCTGAAAAATCGCCGAACATAGAACTTCCTATTACAAAGAAAAGATGAGGAATGATTCTGCTCTTAACTAAATAGCTTTTTGGTCACTGCACTGGCAACGCATTGTCACAGTTTTCACAGTTCCCGTTCCCAGGGAGCATGTGATGCTGGGGGAGGATAGACAAATAAACTGTTGATTACAGTACAGAGTGACGAGGGTTGAATCCATTCAGGCTCTCCGGCAGGAAGCAACACATGATAATCTGCTGCCTGAGTCAAAAAAAAAAAAGGTGTGGAAGGATATCAGGCAGCTTTTAAGGAGAAGGAAACCTTAACCTTAAGGAAAAGATGAAGAACTAGGACTTCAAAAAAAAAAGGAAGGAAGAAAGAAAGAGAGGGACAGAGGGAGGGAGGAGAGAGAGAGAGAAAGAAAGAAAGAAAAGAAGGAAGGAAGGAAGAAAAGGAAAAAGAAACGTAAATAACTCTAGGGATCTAGAGAACAAGAAAGAACAGAGAGCCTCTTCAAGTCTTCACAGTTAAATAAATCTCCCCCATCATTTCCTAACATTGTGTCAATCACTCTCAGTGCAAATTCCGAAGAGTCTGATTGGTCAAGACTGATCACATGCCCATCTCTTGGCCAGGGAATGCCTGGCAACTTTACCCACAGTCCCACCAAGACCACATGTGGCACAGAGGGACAATTCCCCAGGGGAAAAATGAATTCCCAGAATAAGGGCAGACACAAGCTACAGACATGCCCATGGGAATGTTAAACAGACAAGCCATCAAGCCAGGGCACTATGAGATCAGAGCCCTAACCAAGTTGGGGAGAGTTTCAGTTACATTTCCAGAGCAAGTAACATTTAAACAGAAACTTTCTAGGAGTGATTTCTGCACAATTCTTCCAATCATATCTCTAGAAACAAACAAAATTAGGCCTTCTAATTTGACCCTCTCAAATTTCAACAGTTGTTCTCATAAATAAATTCTAAATCTTGAGGTCATCAGAAGGAATACAAATTCTTAAATAAATCAACATTTGATAATAATGATAACAGCCAGGCTACCATTTATGATGTGCTTATTATGTTCCAGACACTACGATTACATTATTTAATTTAAAACTCTCAAGAACTGGAGAGGCTGCACTAGAGTCCTATAAGGTAGAAACTCCAGTTTCTCTTTTACAAAAGGGCAGTGTAGGCTTGGAGTGGTCAGGAAACTTGCCTAAAATGCCCACAAAAGGTAATGCCAAAGGAGTCAACCTCAGGTTGGTCTGACTCCAAAGGCCATGTTTGTAACAAGCACTAAAAACTCCCAGTATCTTTACCATAAAAAATCAGTTGTACATTTTTGTTAGTTTTGGTCTTGCTTTAAAATTCAAATTAATTTAAATTGGCTTATTTCTATTTGAATGGTAATATTATTAAGGCTATAAAAATCTAAAATACAAAATTTTAAATTTAAAAATTAATCTTAGGATCCTTTTTTGACATCATATACAAAAATCAACTCAAAATGGACTAAAAGACCTCAAGTAAAAATGAAAACTGTAATACTTTTAGAGGAAAGCATGGGGGAAAGCTTCATGACGTTGGATTTGGCAATGATTTCTTGGATACAACAGGAAAAGTATAGGCAACAAAAGCAAAAATAGGCAAATGGAACTAAATTGAACTTTAAACCTTCTGTAGATCAAAGGAAACAATCAACAGAGAAGAAAGGAAATCTATGGAATCAGAGAAAATATTTGCAAATCATGTATCTAATAAAGGATTAATATTTAGAATATATAAAGAACTCCAACAATGCAACAACAACAAAAAACAAATAACCTGATTAAAAATGGGCAAAGAACTTGAATCGCTATTTCTCCAAAGAAGATATACAAATGGCCAACAAACAGATGAAAAGATGCTCAAGATCGCTAATCATCAGGGAAATGCAAAGCAAAACCATGCTGAGATACCAAATTGCAAATGTTAGAATGGCCATTATCAAAAAAAAAAAAAAAAAAAAAACCCAGAAAATAACAAGTGTCCACAAGGATGTGGAGAATTTGAAACCCTTTTGGATTGTTGGTGGAAATGTAAAATTGTGTATAGACTATGGGTAAGAATATAGAGGTTCCTCAAAAGAGAAAATACAGAATTATCATATGATATAGCAATTCCTCTTTTGGGTATATATCCAAAAGAATTACAAACAGAATCTTGAAGAGATATTTGCATGCCTGTGTTTACTGCAGCATTAGCCACAATAGCCAAAAGGTGGAAACAACCCAAATGTCCATCGATGTATGAATAGATAAATAAAATGTGATCTATACTCACAATGGAATATTATCCAGCATTTAAAAAAAAAGAAAAAAGGCAATCCTGTCACATGCTCACCATGGATGAAACTTGAGGACTAAGTTATTATACTAAGTTATTATACTAAGTGAAATAAGCCTGGCACAAAAGGATGGATACTGTATGATTCCACTTATACGAAGTGTCTAAAGGTGTCGAACTTTTAGAAATACAAAGCAGAATGGTGGTTGCCAGGGGCTGGAGGTAGAGGGGGAAGTGGGAGCCGTTCAGTGGGTATAGAGTTTCAGTTTTGCAAGAAGTAAAAGTTCTGGGAATCTGTTGCACAACAACATGCAGTTAATGTGTTAACTTAACTGTACTATATATACTTAAAATGATCAAGATAATATATTTTATGCTGTGTTTTTTTACTACAATAATTTTTAAAGCACTGTTGGCTCAGGTTAAGCTTGTGGTCACATGAATTCTCCAGTTCTTAACACACATGTTATCACCAAGTCCAGTCTCTGTCATCCTGTACCTGTGAAATTGATTTAAAAAAAAAAAAAAAAGAAAAACAAACAACTTAAATGGGGGGCTTTGCATTCATCGCTTTAAAATTTCATCATTCAGGCCTTAACTCATTATTCCAAGCCTAAGATAACTTAGCATTTTGATGTAATTGACTAGTTTCACCAATTTTGTATGACTTGAAGCCCTTGTTTAATACATCTCATGTTATCTCTATCCAAGTCACTGAAAACAGGACTTAACAACCAAGGTGAAGGTCCACGAATGAGCTCTCTGCCAGCACTTTATCTGCACTTAAAAAATTTTTTTTTAATTTAGGGGAGAGGTAATTAGGTTTATCTATCTGCCTGCCTGCCTATTTATCTGTTTGTCTGTCTATCTATCTATCTATCTATCTATCTATCTATCTATCTATCTATCTATCTATCTTAATGGAAGTGCTGGAGATTGAACCCAGGACCTTGTGCCTGCACTCTACCACTGAGTTATACCCTCCTCCCCCTGTACTTTTGTTTTTAATATACCTTTTCAACCAACCCAGGCATTTATTTACCAAACTCCTATTGGTTATCCACCATGTGCCAGACACTGAGCTTGGTGCTGGTGACACAATTATGAACACACACCACACACACACACACATACAAACACAGACTCTACTGTCTCTTCCTGAAGCCATCTACATTTCTATAGTTATTAACAAATATATCATAAAAGACTGTAAAATACATCTCTGAAATTTCAGAAACAATGATCCTTAAAATTATACATTTAAAGTAGCAATTGTATAGCAAGGGTAAAATTTATCTTCCCCTCAAATCCAGGCTGATCAACTTTTTTCCATGACTGCTGTTACAAACTCCTACGAATACATTTAATTTTGCCTCACATTTTTATGGTCTGCCTTGCCCTAGACTATCTTTTAAAATTCTAACCAATGGTTAAACAATTTTTATGTTGAACTTAAATATTCAGTAAAGAAGTAAAGATTCTATTTGGTTTGAATTTGTATAGTTCATTAAACCCATGGTTTTCATTACAGTAATATCTAGAGGACTAATTATCTCTGAGTAATCACAGAGTATGAAGCAATTTAAATGTCATTCTAGCATAGATAGGTTAGAAGCAAATTTACTTATTAAATTATGAATGTTTTAGTTTATACTGGTCACTGAATAATTTAAAAATGAACATGACACTATTCCAAAGATGAAAAAATAGATGCAATGGCAGTAGCTTTGCATCAATTCAGAACAGCTGGAACTTTTCCTAAACAAATCAAAAAACTTTGTATTTTCGAGTTATACTTTCAAATGTGATTTTCAAGTGATTTATTTCACTAAAAGTTTTCAAAAAGTTGGACTCTATTTTGAAGCTTAAAGAACATTTTAAAATAGGAATTAGCAAATGTTACTCCAAAAAAGGATTCATTTTATTAGCTGGGCAGTAATAACAGAGTATTGGGTTGAACCAAATATTGCAATTTTCAATAAGTAAAAATGATTTAAAATTGGCAATTTCATATAATGAATATCCCAGCATGTTATAGGTCTTTAAAAATAGAAATTAATTTTTAAAAATTATAAATAGAATTTAAAGCATTACATGAGATTTGGACAGAAAGCGAAAAAAATGCATAATTTACCACACAAATACAAATTCTATGATCATTTCCCTCCCATTATTTTCTCTTGTGCATATTTTTACATGCCTGTAATAGCATACATAAATGTTTGCATGTATAAAACATAAAACCTTACATTATTTGTATTTTAAAATTTGTGGTATCTTTATATTTATAATATTTAATAATTGCATAACCCACTAATTGAATTTACTATAATTTACTTATTCATTCCCTTTTTGTTAAACATTTAGGTTGCTTCTAGTTTTTTAATATTATTAATGGTGTTTTGATGAGCATCTTCTGAATTGCTAAGAAAAGCTGCCTTATATTTATATAATCCATTAAAAAAAATCTGTCTCTGTATTTTTCCACTGTTTGGATTTTTTAATCAAGTAAATGATGATGAATATGTTAGGTACATCAGGAAATAGAAAGCAGTTCCATAGTTTTTCTCTGTAATTTACCATTACCACTCAAAACTGATTTCTTTTATATTCATTAATTCATAAGGACAACATAATAATTTTCAGAGCTCATATTTACTACCAAACTTTCCACTGAGCTTGTAATTAAAATGTCAGAATGCATTTGTATCCTCAAAAACATTTTTTTGCCTCTGATGATTGATTCAAAATTCTTTTTTTAAATCTTAATTCTCACATCTTCTACTTTAACTGTAAGATGAATCCTCAAAGTAAGAAAGAAAACAAGAGTTTAAAATGTAAAATCTGTTCTTATTAGGGTGATACAGACAATGGGGTCTGGTGTTGTTGCTTTCTGACATTTTTTCTCTGCACATTTAAAAATAAAAATTTGAATTGTGCAACCAAGAGTTTAAACCTTCCTATTGGACTATTGATGCATTATAGTTCTTAAATTTTAAAGAGTGTTCCTTTTGTGTATTTTAAAGAGAATATGTCCAGTTCATTCTTAAGTTAGGATCAGACAACATCTTGGTCTGGTTCAGATTTTACATTCTCATATATGACAGTAGAGAAGACTGCCAAAGAAGAGTGTAAATTTTGAGATATTCACCAGTGTAACCTATTATCCATCTTTGGACCTTACTTCCTAGCATGTCAGCAGTCAACAAGTGAACTGGACTTCTAGTCTTCACGATTCACTTGGAGGACTATTCACCATTATTCCACCTCCAAAGGGTGGTAACGACGAACATTAGGAGGTGCATAATAAACAGGTCTCTTTGTTTAGACTATTTAATCCAGAACAGTGGAAGTGGAAACACACGTCACCTCTCACTCATTTCTTTGAGTAATTCTTGATACTAATCCTCAATAGTTGGCAACAATTAGCAAGAATGCAATATCTAGAATTAGAACGAACCATTTTTATTGAAAATGTTCCAACCTGCTTTCTGTCCACTATCAAGCATTCTATGAGAAGAGATCATTCAATTTGACATATATTTGTGTGCTTTCTCTATGCAGGGTAAGATGTGTATTAAGGAAAGCTGTGCCCTTAAATTTTTACACTTTTCCTAGTCTAACAAAGGGCTGAATTCTTCCAAAACACATCCTGTGGCTGAGAATGTTTTTGTTAGTAGTTATGCAACCTTATGAAAAAGCATGGTCCTCTCCAAATTGGATACACTATAAATTGAAGACATTAGTCATAGCTGGAGATTTTTCCTTCCATTTGAAATACACACACTTTAATAGTTTCTTTCAGGCCAAATTTTAAGTGGTGTATTAAAATATTGAAGAAGAAAGAACACATGTAAAACAAAAACCTTGGACAGATAATATTTTAAAAAGCAATATGCATTGGAAGGAGGAGAAATTGCAGTGTCATTTTCTCACATTTCAACCCTCCCCACACCCCTGGCATCCATGTATAATTTCACAAAATGCAATATGATGCAGTCCTCACTTATATACTCAACATGTAATTACTGAGCCCTTGTCATCAGTGTCACACTATAATCATCTCTGTGGGGGAATATAAGGGAAGGAAGGGCCCATCCTTGCCCCCAGGCAGCTTACAGCACCTTTGGGGAGATAAAACAAGCATGCAAAGTTTAATAACAGTGTGGACTCCTGATTCTATGAGCCAGACAAGGTCACTTCAGGAGTGCCTAGGGGAGTGGTCAAAGGAAGGCTATAGAGAAGCAGTGGGGCTTGAGCCAGATCTTCAAGAATGAGCAGGATTTAGCTAGGTGAGGAGAGTCCAGGAGGGCACATGGATTGAGGTGAACATTTAAGAAAAGGGAGAATTGTGTGACAGTGTCCAGGGGATGGTGAGTGAGATCAACAGACTGGCTGAAGTGGAGGGTCGCGTCATGAATAAGTAAAGCGGAATGAGATTGGAGTGGGGCAACTCAGGGAAGGCAACCGACTTATTGCTACCCACTACATGCCAGGCCCTTTATTGGCCTTATTGAATCCTTCCAAGGACCCTATCACTTCCCGGCTTTATAGATGACAAAACTGAGGCTCAGACAACTTATGTAGTTGTTTTCAAGGTCATAGGGCTGGCTGTGATAGCCTCAGGATTCAAACTCAAGTCTGTCCACACATCCTTAGTCGTTCTACTGTGCTAGTTCCTTTAAATGTCCTGCAGAAGGACTTGAACCTGGTTCTGTATGAATGTGGGACCAAGTGACTGAGGAAGTATAACCAGACATGGTGACTTGTCCTATGAATGCCTTAGCCTCCAGTGGCCTGAGAGCCTAAACAAAGATTAAATAAGAACAAACATACCCTCACTTCCTGAGATCACAGATGTCATGAATCCCAACGTTTATGATACAAAAGTCAGCTTGGAGTTCAAGGGTGCTCGGGTTTTACATGTTATGTAATTGAACATAATGGTTTCGCTTTATAGACTGTAGTCCTAGTTAAATCCTGTTCTGAGAAACGTTCAAGCCTTCTATGAATTTACCTACCCTAAACTTTAAGTTAATACATTTTCTAGAGGAGGATGAACAATGGATTTTTTGTTTGATAATTAGTATTTACAGGCATCATCCAGTCTCAGTTGCTGAAGACTGGTGTTTTGAAGCCAGGGGAAACATAGGTTCATTTTTGTCTCATTAAAAAAAAAATAGCTGACTCTTGACTAAAAAAAAAGAAAAAATCAAGAATCTCCTTTTTATCTGCAGTGCTTTCCCACTATTCCTTCTTTGTTGGCTATAATAACAGTAAAACAGGAATGTGGTGGTTAAATATTTATGATCGCTTGCTGTTCAGTGTGTGTTTTTATTATTTTTAGCAAATAACAGACTAGCTAATGGTTTGTTTCACCTGGTTTGCAAATGTCCAGTATCTGATTTTGATCTATCACTGACAGATCTCTGCTTTATCTGAAAAAAGAACGCAACAGCCTTACCTTTCTGTGGCCTTCCAGCCTCTAAGAAGCCCATTTGATGGTTGCAGGTGCTTAGGTTTTCGGCTCTCAAGTCTCAGGGTGGGCAAAGTACCACAAGTGCAGACCAAGGAGACTGTGGAGACGGAATCTCTTCTCCATGGGGGCAGAGTCCCTCCAAAGTACAAGCCAGGGTTAGTGGGATGGAAACGTCAGAAGGAAAGTTCTGCTCATCTTTCTGTCTTATTGTTATGAAAAGGATGGCATTTTCCAGAAGTTATTCCCTTAGCAAAGCAAAGAGAAAACGAAGCAGAGAAAGGGGGAGAATATTTCCTAAAATGCATTGACCCTTGAGCCTAGCAGGGCTGGCTTCCTGGGCAGGCGGGCCACCAGTGTGGTCTCACGGGGCCCTGCGTTCACAGGGCCTCATGCTGGGTTTTATGCTCTGCCGTCACCATCTAGAAAGTCTAAATACTTTTTGAACCAGGCACCTTGAGTTTTCACGTTTCACTAGGCCCCACAAATTACGTAGCGGGTCCCGCAGCCTAGTGAAGTATGGGATGAAAAGGTAGCTCATTTTGCTCTACAGCAAAAGCTTCTCTCAAGGTGGCTGGAGCACAGAAGGCAACACCAGGAGCCAACAGAAGTAGAGGAAGGGGGGAGCAGAGGAAACAGTCAGTGGTAACGTACCTTTCATGACTAACAAGGATGCATATGCAACTTGTTCTCAAGGGCAAAAGAGAAATATGGCTGGAAAGAGAACCATCTATTTGCCACGTCTTCCCATTTGGCTACTTTGTATCTGAATTCTCTATTCCTTGTTTATAGCCTCCTGTACCTGCCCTGCTCTGTGTGCACAGTCATTTGGACATTGCCTGTAACTTTGTTTATATAATCCACAATTGGTGCTGATATCAGAGGTGAAATATCTTATGTTGATACTATTAAAATCAAGAATCTTACCATTAGGTCTGTGTTCTCAAGTGTGCAAATAAATAAAAACTAGCCAAATGAGAAAAGCAGAGGCTATTTATTCTGAGCTTACTGTAGCATGGGAGTCAGCCACTGTCACTTGCGTTTTGGCAGAGACTCAAAGGCAGGCAGAGGCATGGGGAAGCTCTGTAATGGGAAACTGAGAAGGCTTCAGGTGCCCTGAGTGCAGGCTATTGGTGGGGGGAAGCCGGAGGTGGGCCAACTAGAAGAGGGGCATCCTGTGTGGTTGGTTAGGTACATTATTTGGCTTTCTCTGGTTGGTCCCAAGTTAAGAGTAGAGACAAAAGTTAGGGAAGCTCTCAGTTATTAATCATGTCCTGGCCATTTTGGGGTTGACGATTACAGAAGTCATTATTTAGCTTCTTGGATGTTCCTGGATAAGGGGTTGGCTTCCTGGGCAGGTGGCTACAGGTGGGTCAGAGTTCTATTTTCATGTGGTCTGGCCATTGTCCATTTGTGTATTCAGTCTCTCACAAGACCCCCCTTAATATCAGGGCTCTGTTGATATGGTTATAATAAATTTCCTATTTTAAATGGTCCCTACACAACATGGTTTCTTCTCTCCTAGTCCAGGTAGCAATCATTTTTCATACTAAATGGACCGATAATGTATTTCTTATGTGCTCTTACTAAAGAGGCCTTATTAGCCAATTCATTTAGAGAGTTTACATGTTAGGAGAAGAAAACAACCTGATTTAAGACAAGCCCTTAATAATTTTTTTGTTCTGCTTTGGGGAAAACAGTTTTTCTCAGATTTTTCCTCAATTTTTCCTCAGATATCTAAACTGCAGTCACCAGTTGCCTTGGTGATGTCATCACCAACCTGTTTTGGAGACAGAGCCGGGGGCCAGGGCAGATGTGGTACCAACTTTCCCACCGGTGCACCTCAGGTATAAGACTTTGACCTCAGGTATAAGACTATTTTAGGAGGCATGCTGGAGGCGGCTGGTGTTGGATGAACCTGGATTGGGGCCCATGGAAGAAAACTGCCCTTTGGCCTACTTCTAGCCAAAAGCCAAAAGCTAGCCATCAACTCTTAACAGTAACCGGGAATCATTTTCCCTGCTTGAACTTCGTAGACGAGGAATATTGTGTCTGACAGAGTTTTTGTTATACCGTGATTCCACTTGACAGATGTGGATTTCTGGTTGATGGCTGTTATAATGGTGTCTGATGAATTCTGAAGTCTTAACTGAATTAGTAGAGATCCCCCCTTTCTCAGGTTAGAAGATATCCATAATTCATATTAATTTCATCAGTTAACACAGACTAAAAGTTCAAGGCCTGGATCATGAAATAAAGTTAGTAAAAATCACTGTCATTACTGAGATTTATTGAATAGCACTTAAAAATAAATGTTAAAATGCTTGATGAAATATATAATTTTCTAAGAACACATATAATTTATAGAGTAGAAAAGACATAGAATATGTATAATTCTAAAGCTTCTAGTAGCCACATTTGCAATTTCTATTCACGCTCCCGTAAGCTCACTGTTTTAGTAGTAGTAGAGACTACTACTAAGAAGGTTAAGTGACTCACTGGAGATCTTTCATTACCAGAAGGTGTGGACCCAAAGCCTAAGCTCTTAACCACTAAGCTCTTCTGCATGGCACAGGCTTCCGCATCAGAGAGGCTTGGACCTGAGCTGTCTCTGCCATTTACTAGCTGTGTGGCTTTGGGCAACTGAACCCATATGGGTCTTGCTTGTTTCATGTGTAAAATGTGAACGTTTGGAGGATTGGGTGATGTAGTAGAGCTGGGATTCACACCAGGCATCAAGTCTGCCTCTTAACCACTGCTAGGCAATTTACAGTAAGTGCCTCGCACCAACTCAGGAACAGTATGTTCTCAATAAATGTGGTTAACGAGGGAAAACGACTCCTTAGCCTAGTTCTCAAGATTCTCCATCGGTAAGATCCTCCTTCTCCCTACTAATTCCTCAGTCTCCCCAGGTTCACCTCTCTAATCTTAACAGCTCAGGAAGTAAGATTGAAAGAAAAGAGAGCATTGCATTAGGGGTTAGAACACCTGGGTACCAGTCCTGGCTCCGCCCTATAAGCTGTGTGATTTTGGCCAACGATATAGTCTTTGAATCTTGCATTCCTTGTTCATAAAATGGGGATTATGTCCTTCTTGCCCTATTTCATAGGGCTATTGTAAGGGTTAGATGTGTTATTATTATGAGAGCACTTTGAAAACATAACAAGTAGTGTTAATCTGTTTACTTTGTGGAAGCAATTTTGAAACTCTCTAGTGAAGTCAGGGTACTGAGAGGGGGTCCATCCAACCTGGTGCGTCAGAGAAGTCTCCCTGGAGGAGCTGATGCCAGGGTTGACACTTGAGGAAGGTGAAGCATTAGCAGGTAAAGAGGGTTCCAGACTGCAGCAATGGCGTGAACAAAGTCAAGGAGGTGTGACATGTCAGTGTGAGCTCAGAGAATGATGGACAGTTCTGTATTCTCAGACCTATAAGTGAGATAGGGAGATGCAGACAGGGGTCAGGTCAGGAGGACCTTGCAGGCTGGCCAAGGAACTTGAACTCTTACAGCTCCAGAGCCATAAGAGCCGTGGAGGGACTCAAGGAAATGAATCATGTGGTGGATCAGTGTTGTAAAAAGATTACTCTCATGGTGGAGGGGAGGATGGAATGGAGAGAAACAAGAATGAAGTTGAGAGCATGGACAGGATAAAGGCTTTAGCCAAGGTCAGTAGTAGGGGGAGAGGGTGAGCAAAAGAGGGGTGATATTAATAAATATTTAGATGACAAAATTGGCAGCACTTTGTACTAAGTAATTAGTAGTGTCTTTGGGTAATAAAGATTGACAAGTTTGATGATTGATCCTTGGCAAAATGCCGTAGTCGATTTTTCAAAGTGGTAAGTGAGCATTTAATTTAGAAATTAAACAGGCGTGTTAATTTAACATCAGATTAGGTCAACTATGAACAAACCAAACCAAATGTTCCTTATTTTCTTCTTTATAGAAGTTATTTTTTTCCATTAGAAAAATAATAGATGCTTGTTATAGAAAACTTGGAAAATATAGAAAACTAGGGTAGGGAAAATTTCTGCCACCAACTAGTAACATTTTGTATTTTTTTCCATGAATATCTTTTAATACGATTGTAATCAGTCTGCACATTTGTTGTCTACCGGTGGATCTATTTTTTCTTGCAGTATTATACTTTAAACGTTTATTTTGTAACAAAATCTTTAAATATCACTTTACATGATTTGACATTAACTTTCTATGGGTGTGCTTTAATTAATCTGTTATTGGATATTTAAGTTATTTCCAGTTTGGGGATATTTAAAATAATAATTTGATTGGTAACTTTATATATAAAGCACTTTGCATATGTGGGACAGATTCCCTTAAATTCAATTTCTAAAAAATTTTACAATGTTCAAAAGATATGACCATTTTAAGGTTTTTGTTACATATTATTAAACACTTTCCAAAAGGATTGTAACAATTTACAATGCTACTAGTAATGCAGCAGAATCCATTTTGCATCTTTTCTTGCATAAAATGTTATCATTTAAAAATTATAAACAATAATTTTCCTTGTTTTTAAAAATATGAACAACACATGCATACAAGAAAAAGTCAAATAGTATAGAAGAACATAAAACAAAATAAATAAATAAATAGATAAAGCTTTTCCTCTTTCTGCCAATCCCAAACCTCTCTGCTTTCCCAGAGTAATCACAGTAGAAACTTTCTTGTGTATACCCTTATGAATTTTTAAAAAATTAAAGTCTTTGCAAAATAGTACTAGGTTTTTATTTTATCAGACTATTCTGGGTTTTGAAAACCTTTCCATGTCAATGCACATAGCTCTATTCTATGAATATATAATAATTTATTTAACCAGGACCCTATTGACTGACACTCAGGTTTATTTTTTTTAACATTTTTTATTGAGTTATAATCTTTTTTTTTTTTTAGTATTTTGCTGTTGTAAATAATATTGCAATGAACACCTTTGAATTAAGCTCTTGAGGAACTTGTGTAGGATAAATTCCTAGCTGTGGAACTGTATTAAAATTTAGATCGAAAAGATATTTGAGGCAATTTACTATCTCACCAACCACGTGGAAATGTTTATTTCCCACACTTTCACTGATAAGCCTTGACTTATCAGACTTACTAGTTTTTGTCAACTTGATAGATTAAAGAATGTCATCTCAGTGTGCATTCATTCATAAATATTCATTGAGTTCCTACTATGTGCCAGTCCCCTGCTTTAGATGCTTGGGACACACAAGTGACCAAAATGAAGATCCCTGCCCCTATGGAGCTAACATTCTAGCATAATAAATAATAAACATAATATACAAGTAAATCATCCAGTAAGAGCTGTATGCACTAGAATCTGCCTTTGATGCCTCTGAAATGGGTGGTCATGGCTCCTTTTGTCACAGTGTCACCAGCATGGATTTTGGACAGTCACTGCATCTTAGCCTCACTGGTTCCTACTGCAGAATTTGGCATTAGAATATCTGATTGGTGAAGCCTAGATCCTGTGACAGCACTCATGCTGTAAGGATGGCTGGCAAAGTATGTGGAAGTTTCAGATTCTGTGATGAATAGAGGGTTCTGTTTCATGAGATGGGGGATTCTTCAGACACAAGAAGGGGTTCAGAAGCTGAGCAGCCAAAAGGAATGACAGATGTCCACACATTAGGTATTTGATTCCCTTTCACAAGTGCCTGGGAACATCTCAGGGAATAAAGGTCCTCCAAATCCAGCTGGACCTGGGAAAGTGGGTACCCAGCGTAGCCAGGGGCAGAGCCATGTAATCTGATGAGCAAGTGCAGGCAAGAGCCAACGTCAAAACTTAAGGAGCATGATCAGTCATTGGCCTAGGGGAATAATGCAAAATGTCACAGATGTGACATCTACGTAGCTCTGGACACTAGGAGATTTAGAGGGGAAGTAGAGCTTGCCTCCGTGAGTTGAAGGGCTGTCATATGGATGAGTGAGCATATGTGGGTCATGTGTATTTTTGGAAACTGCAGAAGGCAAAGCTACACTTGTCATGTAGTCAACACATTTAGTAAGTAACTGACACATACCAGTCACTGGTCTAAGTACTGGGGATGTAATAGTGAACAAGGCACATAAACTCCTACTAATATAAAACAACATGCAGTGGGAGCACAAATGAAAAGAGAATTACATGTACATACTTATAATGTTAGATAGCGCTGGGTCCTCTGGAATAAATAAAATGGGTTTAAAAAATAAAATAAACTCTCATTGATAAACCAGAGAGATGGTGATATTTGAACAGAGACCTGAGTGAAGGGAGGGAGCAGGCCCTGCAGATGTCCAGGAGAAGAAATTCCAGGCAGGAGCAAACACAAGCACAAAGGCCCTGAGATGGGACTGCATGTAGCATATTTGGAAAACATCAAGAGCTAGTGTGGCCAGAGATCAGTGAGCAGCAGGAAATGAGGCTGGAGACACGACCGTGGGCCAAGTGTTTAGGGCCTTACAGGCCACAGCAGTGCATCTGGACTTACCACTGTTAAGAGGGTCTTGACCTGGATAATGATATGATTTGACTTAACATTTTATAAGGATGATTCAAGTGGCTGCTGGGTGAAGAACAGATTGTAGGAAGGGCAAGGGTAGAACCAGGGAGACCAGTCAGAAGGCCCCTGCCTTGGTCCAGGCCAGAGATGGTGGTAGTAACAGTGGGTGAGAATTTCAGAGAGATTCAGTGTAGCTCTGTAGAAGGAAAGCCTCCAGGTATTATAGCTGTGCAAATATAGAATGATCTGGGTGCTATGAAAGGGGTTTCTGTATTGGGAGGAGTATGATCTGGACCAGGGGTCAGCAATCTATAGCCCACAGGCCAAATCTGGTCCACTGCCTGCTTTTATAAATAAAGTTTTATTGGAACGCAATCACACTCATTATTGTCTGTGGCTGTCTTTGCAATAAAATAGCAGAGTTGAATAGTTGCAACAAAGACCACATAGCCTAACGAACCTAAGTAGTTATTTCCTGACCCTTTAAGGAAAAAGTTTGCTGACCCCGGTCTAGAAGACTCCTCAGTGCTTCCTCCCTTCCAGTTTCTATGATTCTGTATGTAATTGTTCACTTGACACTTTAATGTTGTCTTTGTTCCATTTAGTTATGCCCCTCATGGGTATGAAGCTTGTTTTCTATTTCTCAAATATCTCCTTCTATTACCTAAATATAAATGCTCAGTAGTTTCCTGAAAATATACCCTTGTTTGGGAGGTCAAGTAAAGAAGCCATCCTCACCTTGTAGAGGGAAGAAAAGAAAATTGTTCCAAGGTCCCAAAGGTAACACTAATATTTCCCTCTAGAGAAAAAGTCTGTGCCATTGGCAATATCCATGAGGTAGTTCAGCAGCTGCTTAATAAAGTCATTTTGATAATTTTAAGAACTACTATGTGGGATGAAGGACAAAATGTTTCAAGTCTGAAGAGGAAGATCTTGCCACCTAGGCCAGGAGTAAGGGAAACAAGTGACTCCCCAGCCAGGAGAGGCTGGTCTAGCTCTCAGGCTTCTGAAGATGTAAACAGGTCACACATTTGGAGAACTGAGGAATTCTATGCCTGAAGAGTCACTTACATTTCTCTTAATGAATGAGAAGAATGTTTGCACGAGATACAAACCAATCTTATTATATATATAAAAAAAAAAAAAAAGGAAAAAAGGCAGCAAGAGCTTCATGTCTACCACATAAACCCCTGGAATTTGAAATGCAAACAACCCTTATTTTCCCACATGAAGAATAAGGCACTGGAAGAACAGGGCTGAGCAAAAGCAGAAATTCTTTAAATGAATCTTTTGGAGAAAGGGGAGGGTTTCTTACTTAAGAAGGAGTTTAAGATCCTGAAAATGATGAGCGAGAACGGGGAGGGGGAGGGGCAACAAGGGGCAGAATGTGTCACTGATACATATTGATGCTGGCTTCCCAGAAGGTAGTTTTCCTCTCTTCTTCGCCTCCACTAACAAAAACATCAGCTGGACTTCTGCTTTGAAAAATGCTATCACTAAGGCCAGTCACGAGGAACGAATTTTTTAAACTGAAAATCTTTAAATCATTTTCAATTCTCCATCTAGCCTACATACACACCAAAAAAATTAAATTAATTTAGAGATGATTACTCAGATAATTCAAACCAAAAAAATTCCCAAGAATGCTTTTTGTGTTCTTTGCATAGCTATATTAATGATTATGTGGAAAGCCTCAAACAATGTTCACTGTTTGCCTCAGCAATTGCTTCATGTGGGCTGGAGCAATCACTGCAAAGTTACTCATTGCCTCTGTATTTTTAGTGATATGTTATAGTGACCTAATCGACTTAAATAATTTTGTAGATTATTAATAGGACTGTTGCATAAAGGCCTTTGCTTCTGGAGACTAGCTTTAAAAATTCTTTCCACAGCATCCTTCCGCAAACATATCTAGGCTAATAGCTGTTTGGTATGTGACTGTTCATTTATGTATACAGACACATGTTTGTGTATCACTTAAGGTAGATTAATCTAGCTAACCTTTCCAGGCCGCATGGTGAATGATAACACAAATGCCGCCTTATTCTTTATCACAGAGGAGAGGCAGAGCACTGGTGATGGAGATGTAAAATTTCACCAGTCAACCTGGGACACACCTCTGTTTTTTCCATCTATACAGTGGAAATAGTAACATATAGAGCTATGTTGCTAGAACAAACTATTTTAACATCATCATTGTGAATGGACTAACTATGAATGGATAGCACAGAAAGGATTCTTATCATAAAATGATACTGGACCCCAGATTCCTTGAAAAGATTCTATGTCTGGTGAAGACTGTCATCGTCAACCAGTAATGGTCTTGGTGAGAAAATGCAGTTGACCCTTGACCATCACAGGTTTGAACTGCATGAGTCCACTGACATCTGCGTTTTCTTTTCAATAAATATACAGTCCACCCTCTACTCATGAGTTTCACATCTGTGGATTCAAACTGCGGCCAACTGAGGACCAAAATTTAGACAGAAAACCAATGTATGGTTACCAAAGGGGAAACAGGGGAAGGGATAAATTAGGAGTCTGGGATTAACAGATACAAACTACTATATACAAAATAGATTTTAAAAAAAGACAAAGACCACTCTATAGCACAGGGAACCGTATTCACTATCTTGTAATACCTATAATGGAAAAGAATCTCAGAAAGAATATAGACATGTTTGTATGACTGAATCACTATGCTGCACACCTGAAACTAACACAACATTGTAAATCAACTGTACGTCAATAAAAATTTTTTTCTATCCTCAGGTCATTGACTCCTCCAATGAGAAACCCAAGGACACGGAGGGTGAGCTGCGCTAAGACTGGATAATTATGAATACCAAGACTTTGTTACTAATATAGGAGACCCTTAGCAGAACTAGCCATTTTTTACAGCACTTTGCTTTCTCCAAACTCCTCTAACGATGCCTCTTTTAAAACCTGGGGCTCTGGTGGCCACATTCTCTAAACTTTAAACCAGGATATGTAATTTAACTGGGGACTTTTGTCTTGTGGTTTAGTATAAGAGACATTTTGTGAGCTATACTGTAGACAACAAATTACTGGAATATCTGGGACTTTTTTTTCATAGGAAAGAATCAGAGTATTTGAAATCTAGAAAGTCCTTGATAATCAAGGATTTATGGACATCATGCTTACAGATAACCCATAAATGACCAGTTTTTAGAAGCAGAGTTTGGCTTTAAATGAAGAAAAAATCATCTGTAACTTGGTTAATACCAGCTTTAATGAGGCAAATGTATTTTCTATCCAGTAAATTCAAATGAGGAAAAAAAGGCAGAAATGCAAACATCACTTTATCATCAAGTGATTCTTAGAATTTCCTTCTGAATCCTGTGACCCAGTGAAGACATTGCTCCCCTTTCTGATCTGTTATGGTTTAAAAAAAGAGGTCCCAGATGGGAGGGATAGGGAGGGAATTATCAAAAAGGTAAGAAGTGTCTACTGTAAACTATACAGATCAAATATTATAGAACATGCATGTGAATGATTACTGTTATTCTTAGTTTGTTAAAAAAAAAACAAACCCTGCAAATTTTGGTTTCGAATGGCATTCGGGTCTGTCAAGTTTAGTGGGCGTAAAGGCAGGGAGGGGAAAGAGAGGTAACAATTTAGCAAAACTTTGATGAAGAAAGGTCTTGTGTTTGTGTGCAAAATTTAGCTTCCTAGTAACCAAGGCAAAGAGGAAAAATACAATGAGTGATGCAACTTCTTTTTTCTAGTAAAAGCAAAAATGCCAATTATTCAGGAGAGACAAACCTTTTCTGACACTGAGCTCTGAAAATAATTTGTCACAGAGAGGTTTTTGTATAAAGGACCTTGAACAACTTAATGGACGGTATTTTCCAGTCAGGAGATTTTACATACATATGAGAGCTGAGCCGTTAGAGAACTGCTCTATCATGCAGGATAGGAAAGACAGTATCCTTTTCTCTTTCTTCCTCTCAGCCCCCCCACCCCCACCCAAACACCTACATCCCTGTCCAGGCACACAGGCCTTCAAAGGGCAGATCCCAGATGGGGTGTGGCTACAGAGAAACCACAATTACATTTGTCTGTCGTGACTCACGGCTTTTCAGGGAGGTGATAAGAGGTACCCTTCCTTTGAAGCTGGCATAACCGTTCATCCTGTCCCAGCAGCCTACATGCTCAAAGTGGGATTTGTAGCAGCTGTTTCGTTTTGCTGCCTGTTCTGCAGTTCTTTCTCCCCTTGAGGAGTGAAAAGAATAAAAGGTAGGGGAGAAAGTGGTTCACATTACCTATTCCACCCAGCAAGGTTTGTGTCTAGAGTTCTTCTCAGCCTGAAGGAAAGATCTGAATCTCCATGCTGTGATCCTAAGGGCGCAGGAAGGTGATGGCAGATACAGATGGAAATAGTAGGTTCCCTGGGCACTTGGTGTTATAAACCATGACAACTTCGTAGAGAGAAAGGTGAGGGTAAGAGCACAGAGGAATGTGTTTCTCAGAATGTTGCCTTCAGTGCTTGACTACGTGCTAAAGACCTATCAAAACAAAGCCTGAGCAGGGGATGGTAGAGCTTAGTGGTAGAGTGCGTGCATGCTAGCACGAGGTCCTGAGTTCAATCCCCAGTACCTCCACTAGAAAAAAAAAAATTTATATATATAAACATTATATATAAACATTTTATATATATAAACATTTTATATATATATGTATGTATGTATAAACCTTATTACTCCCTAAGAAAAAGAATTTTTACAAAAATTTGAAAAGAAACCAAACCCGAACAGGCCACTGACTGGTGCTTTGGTGGATTAACATTGGGCTGGATCCTACATTTTGAGATGTCAAAGCTCCTTTGAAGTTAGCATATTAGGAAATCACTTTCCAAATCGTACCCCTGTAAACTTTAGATGTTCCCTAATAGCTCTGTGATAGAAGAAGAGTTGACCAATTCTTTAGGGCTGAATGGGGGGGGGATCTTTTTTTCATGACAAACACAAAAATAGTAATATTCCATAACTAATGAAAAAAAGAAAACGGAAGTCACGTGGATTTGCCAAAGGCGATTTCTTTCTTCTAAAGATTCATTTCATTTCAGAAGCTCATAACACTTCTGCTCCCTTAATGTGGCTCCGTATCTTAATAGTCTTAATATTAGGGTAATTTCTTTAAAATATTAAAATTCAACTAATCATTAAAGCAGCCATTGTCATCCTTGATTTTGTCAATGTCACTTTGGTGATCTCTCAGTCGGAGGGACTTGAAGTCTTCAGTAGGGGGAATTAGTCTTCTGCTTCCTCTTAGGATCCTTGAGGTTGACTTGAGGATTAGGCTGTGTGAGACCTGGAGGACACAAAGGGGAGGAGACAGTGTTCTGTCCTCAAGGCCCTCCGGGGTCAGACCCTGATTCCTGCCACAAACTGCAAGTTTGACTGGCTTTCCAGGCGTGAATGCGGAACACATGCTGAGTTCCTGGAGAAGCCTTCTTTACAACATCAGTGCTTCTTAGAGAAGCTAAAACAAATCACGCAAAAAGAAAGAACACATCACACTCATTAAAGAGTATGTAATAAAAATGCACTGCTATTTAAAGGTAGCTGTAGCATTTGGATGTGAATCTAATGACTTTCCTGTTATCACATCTGTGTATATTTATAAACCTATCTCAGCACAGAAATGTGCGTCACCACTGATCCCTTGAAAGTAGTCGAGGTTATGGTGTGGGGGATGAACATGAAATTTAACTACAAGATGAAGCTTCTCGAAAGGTCAGTGGGGTGGAGAATAGTAATTATTCCAGCTGAGCGACTCTCCACAATACATTTTTGATGCAATGACTAATTATTGTGATTATTTTCATCAGCAAAGGCTTTTAGAGCTAAACATATTCATTTTCTCTTTTCCTCGCTAAAAAGCATTTTGAGCCTTGGAGGAATTCCATGTTTTCTACCTATACTTAGGAAGAATGCACTCGTATGTTTCCACAAATGGTGAACTACCTTTCTTCCCACTGCTCTGCTGTCTGTGATACAGTTGGTCTCCCTTCTCTGTATCTGCTCCAGAAGGTCAACCAGGGCTTAATGAAAATGATCAGCACCTGGGTTGATAACATCCTCATCTGACCTTTGAGGACCCCTGGGCTCACAGCCTGTAGCCAATCAGCTACAGTTTAACATAATGAGCTGACACATCATTACAGCAGAAGGAAGCAGTGAGTGTAGAAATTGTAGGGTTTTTTTTTTACAAATTCTATTTAGTGCCTGAAAAAAAATCATCCACAGTTTTACAGGTTTGTATCTTCACTGAGCCTTTGTCCAAAGAACTTGCAGAAGAGCATGGTTTATGAAGCTGACAGACCCATAAATGTAGGAAGGATGAAAGATTAACAGAACAATTAGATCTAAAAGGTCACTTATAAAACGATTGTCATCATAACTCCTTAAATTCCGATCATTTCTTAGACCTTTCAAAGGGCGTTCACACATATTCTTGCTTGCGCTTTGTGGACATGTAGGTGACACATCTATTGAACTTGAAATCAAATGAGTATAGATTTTCATCTACGCTTTGGCATGCCTCTCAGGACGTGACCTGGGAAGGACAGTCCAGTTTTCCAAATTGTGAGATATCTGCACTACCATAAAGACAAACAATAAGATTGGATCATCAGAAGCAAAATGGAGAAGAGATTTGGAGGATATTAATCAGATTGTCACATCCTTTCTCTTTCTAGCTCATCCCCAAATTTTAATTAAGGGAAAAAACGGTCTTGGCTCGTGTTGCTTGAATTCACGTTGTTGTTGAATTTATCTGTGTTGTTTGAAGTCATGGTATAATTCTCAGCAATCTCTTTGCCCAGGCGACAAGTTGGTTAATTTGATTTTTCAGTCTTTGAACAAAATCTTTGGTAGTTTAAAATGCCTGATGAGTGACAGATATTGGGACCGCCCTTCTTCTCACACAAATGACTTCTGAGAACGATCACGCACAGGAATCAAACTTCACTTCAGTTTGCTAAAGTCAATTTAAATAAGCCTAGGCACCATACATTCACGTGGTCGATGATTTTAAAATTCAGAACCTCAGAATTTTAGATTGGGACAGGGTGGAAAATCAGTAAGAGATGGACGGGACGTCAAGATATGTGTAAATTCAACAGAAACATGTGAAAGTAGACTAAGAATTTATGAGTAATTTACGAGTATAGATTTCGGAAAGTTTGGTTTAAATTGGTGCTGGAACATGCTAATATCTTAGAGAAGACTATAAATGTCAGCATATTTTATACTGTCTTCACTTATAATAGCTCCCCTTATACTCAAATTATGCTTATTTATTACTTAGCAAATTACAGTTTTTAAATGTCTTCAGCCTTATCTAGATAACGAGGACCTACCATTACAGTTTCCTTTCAGGCATTTTGGAAACAATCCAAAAACAGACTCTTCAACTTTGACTGCATGGCCTGTCTTAATGTAATAGTTATAATGGTAATTATTCATATTTATTGTATTTTCCTTAAAGATGCTCTAAGCACGTATTTTACGTCTCATTACCCTGTGCCATAATGCAGCGTCATAAACTTAAACATGCAACCACTTCTTGTTACAGCACACGCACCAAATATCTCTAGAAAATGGGAGCTCCTCTCTAAATTGCACCTTCTCAAGAATGATTTTTCTACATCTCTCTAGGCACTGCATTTCATAACTCGATTCTTCTCCATTTTAGCCATAATTGGCTTTTCAGAAAATCTTAAAGTGGGGAGGCATATTGGTTGCGACGATTCCTTTCAGCTACCAGCTGCAAGAAACTTGACAAACTGTAGTTTAAAAAAGTGGAGGTTTACTGGGCCCTGACAACTTCCGTTCATCTTTGTGAGCCAATGGGCTTTGTCTCCACGATCCTAACACAGCTGCTGCCCCTCGGGCCTCCCCTCTGCATTGCAGATCAGAAGAGTTGGGAGTGGCTGAAGGGCACCAGGCAAGAGGCCTTACCAGTAGGCCAGCGGAGTCTGTCTCTTTTTTCCTTTTTAATTGAGATATAAGTCACATACCATAAAATTCACCCCTTTAAAGGGTATAATTCAAAGATTTTTAGTGTATTTACCAGGTTGTGCAATCGTCACTGCTATCAAGTTCCAGAACATTTCCATTATTCCAAAAAGAAGCCCACACCCACTAGCAGACAGTTCCCACTCCCCACTCCCTTCCCCTGGCAACCACTACCTACTTCCCATCCCCAAGCCTGTTCTGGACACCTTATATAAATGAAACCACACATCGTGTGGCCTTTTGGGTCTGGCTCCCTTTGTGTCTGGCTTCTTCCACTTAGCATGATGTTTTCAAGGTTCATCCTTAGAATAGAAGTACTGGTACTTGATTCCTTTTTAGACTAAATAATATTCCATTGTTTGGTTATAACACATTGGTATATGGACATTTGGATTGTTTCCACTTTGGAGCTATTATGAATAATGCTGTTGTGAACAACTGCATACAAGTATTTACGTGAATGTACGGTAACTCAATATTTTAGCTTTTTGAGGAACTGCTGAACTGTTTTCCAAGGTGATCGCACCACTTCACAATCCCACCAGCAGTGTACAAGAGTTCCAACGAGTCTGACTCTTTTAAAACCTTTTCTCAAAAGCCTCTCCCACCCCCAACTCCAGAGACTTCTACAAACATCTCATTGGCCAGAACCAGATCATGTGGCTACTCCTATCTTCAAATGAGTCTGGGAAACTGGACAGACTTCTAGCCTTTAAACCTACATTGTGGAGAAGGAACGGAGGTTTGCATCTCTGCCTGTTAAAGAAGTGGTCCTGGTCATTTTTTTCTGTTAGGAAATCCCCTCCTCAGTACCCCTGACTGAGGGCCATCCCGCCTCTGCTGGAACACTGCCAGTGTTCCGAGAAGACTCTTATCTCTTAAGGGAGCCCCCACTCCACATTTGAATGGATCTTATTGTTAGTTCTTCCTGTGGACTGAATAACAAATCTGTTATCTTCCCTCTGAAACAATAAAACAAAGGGAACACAGGAATGCAAATGAAATAGCATCATTAATAATGTAAATGTGATGTTCCAGTGATTATCGCCTAGTGAGCAGGAGGGTTCGGTGATTGTTTATCTTCCTCCCTTCCAGCCCCCACTCCACCTCCGGTCTCCCCCTTCTTTCTTCTGTGTTGGGATGGCAAGGAGGATACATTTGGTTGTTCTGTTAAATTATACATTTCCAGGACATCAGGGATGGTGTTGTCTAATTGACATTGGTCCACACCTGCTACAACTTAACGCGTATGCGAGCATTAATGACATTTTTTTCCTGTAGGAGAGAAGGAAGACAACTGGTGACAGAAGAAACCATTCACAGACCCACCACTGGATTATAAGCATGCTGGGTGCTTAATGAGTTGCTGAATAATATAACACTTCTTTAGTTCTTTGGCTGCCTCATGATTAAATGCTATAAATATTTATGATTTATTACTGATGCTTTGGATAGGATAGGCTTTCGAAGGCTCATGGATCACAGCGATTCTAAAGGAAAATAAGAAAATAAAACTATATAAAGCTGCTTATTTATAATGCTGCTCAAATGGGTTATGTAATTTTTCAGAAGCTGGTAGAGGTAAAGCTATTCGGCGGCAATGCCATTTAAATGGTTTCTTTTATAATTGGTAATATAGTTCTCATAGGAATATGTTTATAATAAATGTGTGTTAGGGTGATCATTGTCTACCCAGTCACCTTTGAAGGTTTCAGTTAGGCTGAAAGATCAAAGAACCAGAGAAGTCAGCTTTAGATTTACTGCCAGTCCTTTCTTGCTGCATGTGTCAACCAAGGGCCACTACATGCGGCTCTTTCCGCCGAAGTCAGAATGCAGGTCTCTGAGAACCAAGGCGTGGTCGCCTCTGTACCACCAACCCCAGCTGCACGTAATGACCGCCTTACAAAATCTTTTGCTCCTTGTTTCCTTGGTTCTATGGGCTTAGAGGATTCGTGCCCAGGAAATGAACACTTGCACGAGGTGCACGGCAGTGTTGTGTGGGCAGCTGTAACGTGGATTCTGAGTTCAGATAATTGAGTTTGATTCTTAACTCCATCAAACTGCATGGTTCTCAGCAAGTTACTGAACCTCTCCGGATTTCCGTTTCTTCATGGATTGAATGGATTAATACATGTGAAGCAACTACCAATAGCAAGTGCTCGATTAAATATTAGGTATTGTTATCTCCCTTAAAAAGAATCCTGAGCAAATCTTTTGACTTAAAATATGCCATAGAACAGAGTAGACATCTCTGAACATTGTACCAGATAGCTGATTGTTCAAACATGAGGAAAATTTCACATACAGAGAAAAAGAGAAGCACTAAAAATGTTTCCCTGAAACTGATTCTATACTCTAATAACTACATGGAAAAGAAAATTATTGAGTTTGACCGTTCCCCGTATCTTATCTCATTGCATCTTTATATCAACACTTTGAGACTGTTATTATTCCCTTCATTTTACTATAAATATGAGAAGATTAGGACCTCGAGAGATGAAATGATTTGCCCAAGAGCACAAAACTAAGCAGCAGAGTGAAGATTTGAACCCAGGTCTTTCAATCAATACATACATACACAAAGTGATGGCAAGAATACGGTTTTGATTTGCTGCTGTAGGAAACAGAAAGGCAAGTTTGGGGGTGGGGAGAAGAGGGATGGAAAAGAACATCTCATAATTCTAAAAGAAAGAAAGGATGGGTTCTCCTCAAGAAAGCGTCAACTCTCTCTCCTGTGGTGCAGATGTCTGTCACCCAATTGCAGAATACATCCCTTTTTTCCTGGGGTTCCCAAATTGACTCCTTAAAATCTAAAGCTCCACTGATCTTGAATCACAAAGGCAGGGTACTCAAACAAAATTATAGTTTCTTTTTAACTGATAGGTGTAGCCAGAATCTAAGAAACTTTTGCATTATAGACTGAAGGGTTTTACTATTGCATTTGCTCACGCCATTTAAGTGGACGATAAACATTTCACAATCTCTAATACATTAATGCCAACAAAGGAAGCAAAAGGTTGCTGGAAATTCATGACTGACAGCCCATGCTCTCAGCCAGCCCCTGCACACACAGCCGCCTCGTGCACCAAGGCTCAGGTCAGGAATTCATGTCACTGAGGGAAAGGCATCTAGTTCCTTATTTGAAAAAGAATTCTTAATACCTCATCACTCACATCTCCCTAGTTTTGCTACAGACAAAAAGGAATTAGATAATCAAGTCACATACAGAGAAGAGAATATTTATAATACTCAGGAGAGTAAAACCTTTTTAGGACTGCATGGAAGGTCACTCAGTCTCCCTGAAACATAAAGTCCGAACTGGAGGGAACAAAAAAGCTAGCAAAACCAACCCGGCTCACTGTATCATGCTAAAGGGCCCCTGAGTGAAGGGCGGGACTATTCCTGGAGGTGAGGTATATGGTGCTGGATGGCATTTATTAAACATTTCCTATCTGCCAGACATACTGTTTATCTGGTTTACTTGATCTACTAAATACCACATCTGGTTTACTCGTGCAAACAGCAGCACGAGATAGAATATATTACCTTCATATTAGAGATGTGGAAACTGAGGTTTGGAGAAGGTATGAAGTAACCTCAGGTCACACAGACACTAAATGACATTGCAGGGACTCAAACCCTAGGCTCTCTGTTATCTAAGCCTGTGCTCTGTTCAATTTTCTACATCTTTTCCTTCTTTCTTTAGGATGCGACACCCCCCACCTGGGCTTTTATCATTAAGGAGTCTAACAGTTATCTATTGCTATATAGCAAACTACTGCACACTTAGTGGCTTAAAACAACACACACGTTATCTGTGAGTCAGACATCTGGGCATAACTGGCTGGTTTTTTCACTTTGAAGTCTCTAGCAAGTTTCCAGGTAAGGTGTCAGTCAGGGTTGGGGTCTCATCTGAGGCTTGACTGGGGAAGAATCTGCTTCTGAGCTCACACGGTTGTGGGCAGCACTCAGGTCCTGGCAGGTTGTTGGACTGAGGCCCTCTGTCAACCAGAGACTGCCCTTAGTTCCCTGCTCCATGGGTCCCTCTATGTGGCAGCTGACTTGATTAACACCATCAAGGCAGAGAGTCGATTGAAAGAGTCTGCCAGTAAGATGGAAGTTATGATCTTATGTAACATAATCATCATGGCGATGTTTCACCACCTTTGCCATATTATGTTGCTCAGAAGCAAGTCACAGGCTCTGCTCACATTCAAGGGAGGGGCTTACACCTGGATGTGGATGATAGGAGCTGGGGGGCGGGGTGCATCTTAATTAGAGTCTATTAGCTACAGAGAGCTATATCAAATGTCCAATGCTTTTCTTTTTATTTCTACCAATCCTACAAACTTGTCATAAATTTCCTTGTCTGGGCTTGGAGAAAGGTTTATTATTTTAAAAAAAATTTTTAAAAATCCCAACTGGGATGTTTATCTCATGCTGGTGGTTAAAAATATTATTATTTGTTATTTCTTAAGACTGGGGCCTTAATTCTTATTGGTTGCACTGTCATCTTCTTTCTGGAAATAAGCTCAATACTTACAGGACCCCAGGGAAGTATGCATTTAGTGCGGTTAGCAGGGTCATGAAATAAATACATGACATTCGTTCTAAACTCTGTATGTGAGCTCCTGTGGCCTTCCAGCCCACACCCTTCTAGGTCAGCAGAGGTTATCTCTGTGGGAAATGTAAATGGAGAAGTCCTACAGAATCACCCCAGCACAAGGCTTCTGGAGGAAGAAAGGTGCAGGCTCACAGTAAACAGCGAACATAATACTTATAATGTGCAATCAGTTGTAGAGGTTATAATTTCCATTGCTTTTTAGTGTCTCAAACCCCATTGTACCACTGGAATGTAGCCTGCCTGAATTATAGCAGCTTTAAAAAATCTTTTCATCACTATTACCACATACATATGTCTGTGTGTATATATATGTATGCACGACACTCAAAATTTAGCACCACGAATTCTCACTGCTGCTGCAAAACTGTGTTCCTTCTCAACCGTCTTGACGTCCACCGCATCCAAAAGAGGCTCTGGAAGCCTTCCAAAGCCCAGTTACACTGGGGATGTGCAAACCCACCCATCGTCCATCTCCCTATAATTTCTTCAATAACTTCAGCATAGAGTGACATTGGTTTACCAAGGAAAAGCTAACAGATTTTTGTCTATAAATAACTGGTTGGCACTGCTGTGGTGACAATTTATATAATAGAACTCATGCTTAAATAATAAGGTAACAGCTTTGGACTGTGAATTTTTAAATGTTTTATTGAAATGTAGACTGATTAACAGGCAAGATTCTTCTCCTAATGATTTTAATTATAGGCTCTTAATGACAAGAAGCTGTAGAAATAAAAACATGTTAAAATTACATTTTTAATGAAGTGGCACCTGGAAGCCCCAACGTCTCCAAAGCAAGGAGGGATAATCTATGGTTACCTAGAAACAATGCATGTGTACACAGAGGTTAAGAAGATGTTCGTCGGGGGAATAGGATTGTTTACGACCCAATTTCTCTGAATGCAGGTAGGATGAAGACGACTTGTCGTGTGGTAAAATGGGCCCTGGACACAGTCAAAATGCTGGTTTCCAGTCTTGGCTCTGCTAAAGTACTTGCCTGTGTGTCCATTTCACCACTCTTGGCCTCAACTTTTCACATGTAAAATGTGGAGGTTAAAACTAACAAGCTCTAAACCTCACAAACTTTTTTTTAAAGTTGAAGTACAGTTGATTTACAATATTGTTGTTAGTTTCAAGTTTACAGCAAAGTGATTCAGTTATATATATATTTTTTCATTATTTTCTGTTATATGTTATTATAAGATATTGAATATAATTCCCTGTGCTATATTATAGTAAGTCCTTGTTGCTTATCTATTTTATGTATAGTAGTTTGTATCTGTTAATTCCATACTTTAAATTTATACCTCCCTTTCCCTCTCCCTCTCCCCTTTAGTAACCGTAAGTTTGTTTTCTATGTTTATGAGTCTGTCTCTGTTGTGTATATAGATTCATTTGTATTATGTTTTAGATTCTGTATATAAGTGATAGCATGTAATATTTGTATTTCTCTGTCTGACTTACTTCACTAAGTATAATATTTTCCATGTTCATCCATGTTGCTGCAAATGGCAATATTTCATTTTTCTTTATGGCTGAGTAATATTCCATTGTGTGGGGAGGGGTGGTATATTAAAAAAAATCTTCCTAAACCAATCATCTGAGCCCTCATAAACTTTGTAATTCTGTGATTTAATTACTTTGTCATAGGAATAAACTTTTAGGGAAAATAGACTGAACATATCTGTCACTAAATATCAAATCACCTGCACACAAAAGGGTGTCAGCTTTTAGGATATAGACAGGGCTTTGCATGGAATTTATCAAAATTAAATGTTATTTGGATGTGTATCCATGTACCCAACACTGTGCTAAGTTCCATAGACATGTGGGTGGTAGGTAAGGTGGTGAGGTGGAGAAAAGATACTATTCATCCATCCACCTGTTCATTCATTCCCGAAGCAAAAACTGGCTTGTTTCTATCTGGAAATGTCTCACTGATAAGGAAATGTTTGAAGAGAAATAGAAAGAGAATGAGGGAACGAACCATATAGAATTATCTTGGAGAAAAGCATTTAAACAGAGAAAGAGCAAGTACAGAGGCTCTAAGGTAGAGGTGAGTTTGTTTTGTTCAGGGATTAGCAAGGAGGCCAGTGTGGCTAAAGCAAAGTGAGGGAGGAGGAAAGCAGTAGGAGACGAAGTCACGCAGCTGGGAAGGAGCCAGGACACGCAGGACACGACACACACATGTATCCTGTTCCACACTAGTTGTGCACTTTTATCTGTCTTTAAGTCCAGAAAGTCATCAGCCATAGTTTCTGCAAATATGCCTCATCTGCCCCTCCCTCCTCCTCTTTTTCAGGAATTCCAGTCAGAGCCACACTGGCGTCGTTCCATCTATTTTCTGTTTTCTAACTGACATTTCCTAGTTTTAATTTCCTACCATTCTATGCTGCCTTCTGAGTGGGTTTCTCAATTCTATTTTCCAATTCTTTAATTATCTGTTCAAATATATCCAGTCAAGAGTTTATCTTATTCATTTTGATTTTTATTTCAATGATTGCATTTTTTTATTTCCAGGATTTCAATTAGTTATTTTTTATATCCACCTGTTCTGTTTTGTTTTAGAATTTCTTGTTCTTGTTTATGAGTGCTATTCCTTCCTTTATCTCTTTGAGGATCTTAAACATACCTATTGCAGACATTTCCATATTAATCTCTTATTTTCATCTCATCTGGAGTAAATATATCTTTTATTTATAGCTCTTGTCTCACTTTTCTCCATGTGTTTGGAATTGGGTTTGAAGCCTCATTATAGGTACGAGGTTTTATTGTTTTTCTCTCTCTGTTTTCTCAAGGTCTGATGATTTTGTAGTTGCTTTATCCTGGCCCCCCAGCTCTCAGTGTAGATCTCAACCTTTCTTCCTTCCTCCTTCCCTTTTTCTTTCTTTTCTTTTTTTTTTTTTTTTTTTGGGTGGGGGTGGTAATTAGGTTTATTTATTTATTATTTTAATGGAGGTACTGGGGATTGAACCCAGGACCTAGTGCATGCTAGGCACACACTCTATCACTGAGTTATACCTTCCCCCAACCTGTCTGTCTGTCTGTCTGTCTTTCTCTCTTTCTTCCTTTCGGTTCAGAGGCTTCTGTCCCATTGAATTTTTTAAAAAATCTAGTTAACAACCCAGTTGGCTGTTGGACCCATGTTCTTGCTTCAATGTGAGATCCATCATTTCCGACCTTTCAGGAAACTCAGCTTCATATACACTGCTGCTCCAGGCAAGGGTCCACTGCATCCTTTTTATCCTCCTTTTATGGATAGAGGAGTCCATAAAAGTACTGGTTTAACTCAGTTGAAACTGGCCCTCTTCCCCACCTCTCATAGGACACGTCTGGTCCTTGTTACCCCACAGATATTAACATTTCACAGCCTGTGCCCGTTTTCACACCTAGAAGCCCATGGCTTCAGCCTTACTTGTGGTACTGTGTTTTTCTTTGGTTTCTGAGTATGGCCACTTGTGTTTAGATTTCTTGAAAAATATTTTTATCTACCATCGGTATGTGTTTGGGGCCCAGGGAGAGGGTGTGGACGTAAACGCGTTAACTTGCATGCCATCTTCACTAGAAATCGCTTCAGGAGGAATCTGAGACTCGAGACAGGCAGAAGGAATTCATAGGCCCTGAGCAGGCTGGGTGAAAGCATAATCACAGACCTGATGTCAGGTGAATGTAGGACACGTGCATGGAAATGGGTGGAAAACAGCCTGGCTCGAGAGAACGAGGGCAGTTGAGACCTGGGGCTATCAAAGTCAGAGTTACATGCCCTCTGCATGTGCTGCTGTAACGCACTGTTCTTCCCCTCTTGTCACACTTGTCATCCTCTGTTAACTACCTCAAGGCAGAACCACGTATATCTTATCTACCACCATGTCCTCTCTATCTTGTACAGCGCCTGCATGTAGGTACTCAACAAATATGTGTGGGAAAAAAATGAATAAATATTGGGCAGACAAATTACAGTGTGAAAAAAATATATTGATCACATGTAACTTCACCAAACACTAAGCATTTGTCTTTTTCTCTTCAGTAGATCAAAAGCCGATTCCTGCTCTCTTTTTTGCCATCAGTGTCTCATAATCTGTCATCCATTCTCGAAACAACAATAAAAATGCCTCACTTAAAAGTCTCCAATGGCCTCCCAGGCACCAAAAACAACTATTTTCAATTTTCGCCTCGTAAGCCTCTCTGCAGCGCACCCCCGACCTCGGCTCCGGTGGCACCACGCCAGCCTGTCCTGGCGGATTTGTGACAGCTGTGGGGTTACACAGTTGAACGCACAAATATCTGGGCATGAGCAAGCACTTGACAGAGAGCATGAACAGGGAGTGACCTGCTGAAAGCTGGGTCTTAGGGAATCCGATCTGAACGTGAGAGGCAGGGCAAAGAAGAGTGAGATGGGAGGCAGGGAAAAGGCTGGAACAACTGCATGTGATTTATCTCTGCAGGTCTGTCTGGTATCTTTCTTCTCCCTGAGGCATCTTGCAATCTACAGGTCTCCTTGGTGCTCAGTTTTGTGGCCTGAGATTTTAGCTCCTCTTCCTAGGACAAGAACCCCATCGATTGACGCTTGGTATAGCTCTTGCCAGACCCGTTCTCTGAGATCTGGGGCACGGGTGCACGGGAGTGAAGAATCGACACCTCCCTATCAAACACCCCTACGCCTGCATTTGCTGGGGCTTCTGGAACAAGGCCTAAGACACTGACTGCGCCACCCAGCTCCCCTCTTCACACTCAGCCCTTTCTTCCTCTGTCCAGGCCCCTTCTCCAAGGTCCGGGACTGTTGCTCATCTCTGCCTCCCTGTTGGTTCTGTCCCTCATTGCTGAGGACCATAAGGCCTTGCACTCCATGCCGGTTTGGTGTTGGGACAGAACAGGGTGAGTGGGGCTTCTCAGATCCCAGTCTTAGAAAAGTTGGAGGAGCAGTCAGGTGATCTGAGCAAGGGTTCCCAAGGTAGAAACCCATTAGCCATCCCAGGGCACAAGGAGATGATGGAGTATTGTAAGTAATATAGAAAGCTAGTTATTCAAACAGGGGCACAAGGCCTGGGCTGGACTTGTAGTCGGATGACCTGACAGCTTGCTCCATGAGGCTGGGCTGCAGATCCAGAGATGCCTGCTGTGTGAGGTCACGGCTGGTCACAGCTGGTCACATTCAGGAGAGCAAGGGTTTAGCTTGTAGGTAGGAATCTAAATGGTTTGCTATCTGGATTGAGACCAGCAGCAGAGTTAGGAACCAGGCACAGCCTGCAGAGTGCTTGTATACCCCAGTATGCGTACATTTATACTCAAGATAGTAATATAACTCATATATATATAGTATATAACTCATATATAGTTTTATATATCAAACTGTGTTAAAGGTATAAACATTGTGACTAAAATATATGAATCTAAATATTCCTTCTCTCTCTGGAGGTGCTTTCTTGTTCTAAAATTACTGTCCTGTAGTATTTATGTTCCTTTTTTCAGCTCCCTGAACTACTTGAGAGCTTTTTTCCTGGGGGCTGAGTAAGGAGATCATGGGCCACTTTAAAGGCAGTAGTCAACAAATGACTCACATAAGATAAAGATTTTTCTTTGAGCAGCCCATCTAGTGGAACCCCTGATTCTCTACATTCAAATTTCTTCTTACTAGTTTTATTCTTTCCTTCCTTTTCTTTTTCCTTTTTTTTTTTTTTTCTGTCCTAGGATACTTTGTCTTACCGCTGGTTACCTGAGTGGCCCCTTTTCCTCTCTATGTCACTCCCCACTATCTGCTTTCTGATTTTCATTAGTTTCCCCCAGGGGCAGTGAGGGATCTGTCCTGGCTCACACAGTAACCTGCACTGGGCCAGGGCTGGGAGTTGGGTGGACCAGGATAGCTTGCAACCCCCAGACTTAATCTAGGAGATTAACATCAGAGGATTTGTCAACCTGCCTTTTGGAAGACATCTGACAGTGGGTTTTTGTTGTTTCCTGATGCGTTTGTGGAGTTTGGGCATTTTTTCTCATTGAGGTAATTGATTCATCATCTGGTTCAAATCCCATATTTCCTAAGTTGATGATACAAATCATTAAAAAAAAAAAAAAAAGCAGGAAACTGGCTCTGCTCCAAGAAATGGACAGTGATCTCAGGTTCTCATAGATTTATCTCATTGTGAATTCTGAGTCCAAAATCCCTTCCACCCTTCCTGGCTCTGGGCTTCACCTGCCTCCTTTATTTTCCTTTGAATCTGATTGAGCGAGTTGGCTGTATTATACATTCATATAGAAAAATTTCTCCTTGAAATTGGCTTCTGTGTCCTGAAAGGGAGATGAGCTTTTTCTCCTTCTGTCCCTTCGCCCTTCCTCCCCCTCCTCACTTTCTCCTCTCTGCCCCTCATGGCCAGGTGAACACAGTCTTCTAAAGATATCCTGGCTATTTCTGGAAGTGCTATTCTTACCAACCAAAATGGTTTGGTTGCTTTAGAAGGGGAAAAAGAGCTATAAAATGATTCATTGCCTCCTCTTCAGCTGTTGTCTTTGACTAGTGTGCCAGACACTGTGCTGGGTACCAGAATTGTTTATGTAGCCCCCCAAGGCTAAATTAATTTCCTTCTGGGGACTTGTATCACTTAGAGTGAGACTGTCAAAGCCTCCTGTGCTAACTTTTCCCATTTGGTACTCAGCAGCCATTCTTTGTAGCTGTAATTAATTAACAATGGCCACCCCAGAGCCCTTTATTGGAAACCTGATATCTGGGACAAGAGGTATCTGGAAAAAAAAATCCCACAATAGTACCTGTGCGAAGGTAGCACAAAGCAAAGAATTCATTTGAGTTTTCTACAGGGTGTAGTTTTTGTGTAACTAAATGACACCCCCCCTCCCCCCGGCCTCTCTGAAGCTCTCTTCACTTCCCTACCCACTTCTGTTCCTTGATATAATACGTGAGACATGTTTTTCTTCTGATTCATCAGGGGTCCTAGCACACCCATCTTCAAGTCAGTCTCCACTTCAGCTCTTATCTCTCCCTCTTCACAGTCGGTAAACAGCTCCATCCTTCCCGAGCGCTGAGGGTTTTGTGTCTTTCACGGGGCTTTTTCTTATCGCTGATAACTTTGTGTGCTCCTTTATTCTCCTCCTGTGTTGCAGCACACAAACCCCCCCAAGAAGAGGCTGTGTAGTGTTTTCCTGCTTCTTAACATCGTGTGGGTTGGGGCCTTTTGGTTTCATTTGGGGTTTCAAGTGTTGGGGAACACAGCTGCTGGAATTTGTAAGGAGGCTACGTGGACCTGGTGGCCAACTCACACTCGCCCCTGCAGGTGCTGCAACACTGAACTTCGCCCTCTTCACTCTGTTTCCTTGGGCCATCGTCTTCCCACTGAGACGGAGTGGCCCTGTGTCTTCACCCACAGTCCCCCGTGCTGTCCGACATGTACAAGGGGACAATTTCAGCTCGAGCTGAGGGCCAACTCGTCCTGAGGCCTGGCCCTGCTCTCCGTGCTGTGATACAAAGATAGACAGACTCAGGCCTTAACCTCAAGGAGTTCCCAACCTTGTGTGGCAAATACACACTTGGAAGTCAGTTGTTGCTAGGGGTTAGAACACTACAAACACAGGGGCGATGGGATCACGTAGGTACCCAGGTAATTCTTCAGTGAAAGCATGGGAAATAGAAGTTAAGTTCTAAAAAGAATGCTCTTAATGACCCAAATGAACTTATTTACAAAACAGAGATTCACAGATGGAAAACAAACTTTTGGTTACCAAAGGGGAAAAGGTGGAGGAGAGATAAATTAGGAGTTTGCGATTAGCAGATGCTAACTACTATATATAAAATAGATAAACAAGGTCCTACTGTATAGCGCAGGGAACTACAGTCAATATCTTGTAATAACCTACAATGGAAAAGAATATGTATGTGTACAACTGACTCACTATGCTGTACACCAGAAACTAACACAACACTGCAAATCAACTATACTTCAATTAAAGAAATAAAAAAAAAATACTCTTAAGCTTTGACACACCATAAGCATCGGCGTGTAAGGTGAATGGGATTAGAGGCAAGGGGAGGGGAATGTGCTTTTGGGGCATATTGAATCATATGCACGTTGAAAATTAAATAATGGACTCACTTACAGCACTCCTAACAAACACAAATTTCCAGACAAATAAGGAAGGAAAGGTTGTTATTGGTGGAGGAAAACTGAATTGCAAAGGCACAGCTCGTGCTTCAGGGTGACAATGGCATGATGGGGGTGGAGGAGCTGTGGGTGGAGAGGCTGATGAAGTCAGGTGGGAATGGGCAAGTCCTGGGGGAGCTGCCCATGAGGGCCTATCCTGGGGTGGGGTGTGAGGACCAGGTGGATCGGGGCAATATTTACTCAGAGCAGCCAGAGGAAGATACGTTCTAAAGTAGCTGTTTTCAAACTCTTTGGAGTGTGTTTCACAGGAAAAAATGTATTTTACATGGCAAACCAATATGTACACATTGAAACTTTATTCTTACTGTACATGATTCACCCTGATTTTATTTTTTTAGTTCTGGTCTCTCTCTCTCTCTCTTTTTTTCCTACTTCATCTAAAAAAAATGCTAGTCATGACTCTCTAAACTTATCTCATGACCTAGTGAGTGGGTCATGTCTCAAAGTTTTGAAAACACTGATCTAAAGGGGGAGTGTAAGTTACAGTCAAAGGGGAAGGCAGGGTCAACTCAGTTTCAGGGGCAACCAGAGCAGAGGAAACTAGGAACTGTAAGTTCCAGGAAAGAGAGCAGCAAGGCACAAAATTCAAGATATACTTGGTAAAGCAGACAAGGGTGTTGGGAACCAGCTTCTGAAGTGACAGCTGTATAGTAGCAGAGTGGGCTGGTTAGCCTAAATTACAGAGTTCAGGAGGATGATGAAAGACCTTATATGTTATTCACTGAAGGCGTTTTGGCTTTGTTGTGGAGGCAATTACAAGAATTAAAGAGTTTTAAATAGGCATATCAGTTAGCTATTGCTGAATAACAAAGAACCCCAAAGCTTAGAGACTTAAAGCAACTTATGAGTTCTTTCATAAGTCCACTGGTTGGCGAGGCAGTTCTGCTGCTCTGAGCTGGGCTTGCATTTGAAGACAGCTGGCAAGTTGGCTGGGGCCTGGCTCATCTAGGACAACCTTGACTGTTACAACTTGGCTTTTCTCCACATGTTTCTCACCTCCCTCAGCAGGCTAGTGTGGGCATGTTCTTATGGCACTAGCAGGGGTCCAAGAAAGGATGAAACACACAAGTGCTTTTTGAAGTTTCTGCTGTGGCAAGTTTATCATTATCCCCTTGGCCAAAGCAAGTCTAGAACCATACGGAAAGATACTATCCTGGGGTGTGGGCACAGAGTGGCATAGAAGATTGGGCCATCAGTGCAATTAATCTTCACAGTAGAGAAAAAGAGGTCAGATTTGTGTTTCAGAAAGATTGGCCATTATGGAAGGGAGGGACGTGAGGCTGGAGGCAAGAAAATACAAAATCGGGAGAAGGGAGTTCCTTCTTATATTCGTTAGGGAGTCTGCAGGTGACATATTCAAACCGTGCCTCTGAGGAAAACTTAAAAATGGGATCATTACCAAGGTGCAGACAGGGTTCAGGGAAACCGACAAGGAACAGTGTAGTACCCTGGGGGTGGCAACACTGAGGACCACTTCTCTCTTCCAGCCTGAGGTATGACTTGGCCAAGGAAGGAGTCTGGATCAGACCTGGAGAGAAGAGCTGTAGTGGAGGGGCTGCCCAACAGAAGCTATGGGCTTTGGATAGAGGGTCACGTAGAGCTTGCCGTGACCTTGCAAGGAGGGAATCCAGAATACATATAAATATTCTGACCTCATACTCCCTCTGTCCTTGAGTGTGTGATCCACCTCTGGTCTTTCCTGTTAGCCAAGCACAACTAGAAACCATCCATCCAACTAGGAGTCCACTGATGTAATCCAGACAGGTAAGCCTTCCCAGCCAGAGAGGAGGTGGAGAAGGATGGAGAGTGCTCCCTCATGAGGGTCATTCCTTAGGCCAGTGTTGTTGCTGCCTCATAGGAAATGACTTCCATGATGAGAAGTTCAAGCCAAGCCACGGGGAGAGGTGAGGGGGGTGGAAGATGGGAAAGGGCTGGAGGCCAGTAACATGTATTAGTGTCTCTGTGCAAGTCACTTGGCATATGTGGTATTAATCTTTTCCAAAACCATGCGAGGTAGTTTTTGTGATCCCCAATTTTCCAGTGAGGAAACAGAATTTCAGAAAAGTGAATTACCTTAACCTCCCCAAGGCCACACGGTGAGTCTGCGCAGAGCTGGTTTTTGAATCTAACGCCTCTCACCCGCACACTGGTGCTTTGTTCAGATGAGCCTTTGCAGTCCCCAACTCTCACCAGGTAGGCAAATACCTTTCCAGTGAAACAGCTCTTCAAGGGACTCGTATCCTAGCCCAGGATGGCCATGGAATAGCAGAGTCTTCCAAATAGCAGGTGTCCGCTCATAAAACAGAGGGCTGAGGTCCTCACACAGCAAGCCGCTGAAATACAGGCCCCCCAATGCCCCTTCCTTTCCAAGCAGTAACATTCTTTTCTTCAGAGATGAAGGAACATTAATCATTCAGAGATGATGGACAAAATTCCCAAGGACACAGGGTTTCGCCTTTTCCTTTTGTGCCTCTTTAAAGCACATTTTTAAAATGTTGAGAAGAATATGAAAACAAATATATGTATGTTCATGTATGACTGAAGTATTGTGCTGTACACCAGAAACTGACACATTGTAAACTGACTATACTTCAATAAAATATTTACTTATATAAAGTTGAGCGAAATTCACATAACATAAAATTGACCATTTTTAAGAGTCCAATTCAGTAGTATTTCATACATTCACAATGTTGCACAGCCACCAACTCTATCAAGTTCTAAACATACAGTGCATTTGGCCTCATATTTGGTAGATGTTTATCTACTACCCTAGATGGTTCATTTCTTGAGGCTCAGGACTATGTCTTCTTCACCTGCGTATTCTGAGAGTATCTTGTATTTCACACCCTGCAAATTCTAGTTAAACAGAATTCCAGATACCCTCCTCCCTGTTTCCTCTTCGGAACAGCACTTTAAATTTGGCATCAGAATCTAGACCTTCTTCCTGCCCTGTACCTTCATTGTTGTTGAATCAAAACAACAAGCTTCATGGTAGAAAGGATTCTCTGTCCTATCTTCTTTGAAGACATCCTTTTCATCCTTTTTTCATCTGACTGTGCATTGCCCATGTGGCTATTAATTTGCATCAAGCTACGGTTAAAATTTAAATGTGCCTCCAAATTCATATTCTGTTTCTAAGCAAACAACCAAAAATCTGAATATTGAAACTCATTAAATAATTGATTTTTCTAGGATGTCTTCTACTTTGGAGAATAGCAAATTGTATAAATACATAAATAAGAATTAAAATCTTGGAAGCTGAGGCAGATGATATGGGTACATCTTCAGTGCAGAATCAGGGAAAAACACGTGCATTCTGTTTTTTTGAATCGCAATTTATTAGTCAAGAAGTTAGCTTTGAAAAAAGAAGACCCTGACCTATTTTGTGTTTTCTACAAATTATCAAATGGAAAGTAAACTTTCCACTTATTGTTACAGAATGTTTAGTCTCTAGAAAAAGCTATAAATTAGACTCATTCACTATTGACAAGCTCTGAGTTTTCTGCACTATAATTCTATACAATTTACATGCTATGCAAAGCATGCTTCACTGAATACCACCTAATACATTTATTCTTCTTCAAAATTAGCTAAACACTGCCTTCGCTTCCATTCCATCAATCTGCCTGCAAAGGCAGTTGTAAGAACACTTGTCTGACACATACTATGGCTTCTTTGCTCCTCTTTGCCAAAAAATATATGACTGGACAATGGCAAAAAATCTGAGGGGCCTCATTTTGCAAAAACCTGAATGATGCTTAAGGTAAGTTGGAGGAAAGATGAAAAAATAGAGGCCAAGTTTCCTGGAGGTGGAGGGTGGGACTTGGGAATAGAGCACAGACAGAGGGACTAAATTGACTTATATTGCTATGACTTTGTTTTTAATGTGCATAGGAGAAACTAGATTTCAGATTAGCACTTCTTACCCCTCATCTCATTCTAATCATCATCTCTACCTATTGGTATTATCAGAATAACTCCATTATTCAGATATGTTGGGGGGCGATCATTATGTCTCTGGGCTTCAATCATGCTGTTTGATGGGAAAGCACTGACATAAACGGAGGATTGTTTATACCCTTAAACCCAGATGTGCTGGGCTCTGCAGCTACCACTGAGAAACATAAGGGATAATGCCTGAGAGCCAGGTCAAGTGAGAAAGAGCTTTGACTTCTCTCAAGCAAAACTCAGTTGCAGCAGTTTGAAAGTGCTCTCTGCAGGACTAATTCTAACCGGGAAAGGACCCCAGAGCTCAGTTAGGAGGCAATCAACCCCATCATCAACAACTCTTATGCTGTGAGAACTATGGAAGCCACCTCCCTCCCACAGGCTCTCCCCAGTTCCCTGCTTATGGCTTTGAAGTCCAGAGGAAGCAAACTAACTGTTCCAGGAAGGAGCAGCATGCGACGACAGGACTTCACGTTTGGATTGATGGGTCTGGAAGAGACATCATTTCATGGACCCCAGCCATTCGTCCCATGTGATGGAATTAGTAGCATGATTTGTGCACAATAACTGAAGCTCTGTAGACAGACAGGGCTCGAGTCTCGTCTGTGTTCGCTGTGTGAGTGTGGGTCAGCTAAGCTTTCTAAACCTCAGTTTCCTCTTCTGTAAAGTGAAGATAGGATTACTACCCAACTTCCAGAATTATTCAAGGCTTAAAGAAAAAAAACCATGCACAGCGGCTGAGAATAAGTGTTCAGGAAATCTTAGTTACTCTTAACTATCAGCTGCCTTAGTCTCTCCCTACTTGTCAGGACTGGGATGACCAGCCTGATTTATTTAACCCAATAAATGCCTCACCTTCCCCTATACCAAGAGAAGCCTTTGTTTATTTTATGTATTTTTTTGAGGAGGGGAGGTAATTAGGTTTTTTTTTTTTTTTTTTTTTTTTTTTCATGGAGGTACTGGGGATTGAACCCAGGACCTCCAGCATGTTAGGCACACACTCTACCACTGAGCTATCCCCTCCCAAGAAGCCCTTTGGAAGGGCCCTAAATGCAGCTGGACTCCAGGCAGGCCCCACGTACAAGTCTAGACTTATTTTTGAAGTATGCTAGTTTTATAATAGGGCAATACTTCAATGCATGAGCCAAGCTCCTCCAGCGTTAACACATCTCTAAGATGTATTTATCTCTGCTCTAGATCTATAAATCTCTGACAGATTTTCTTCCTGGAAATGGGTTCACTCTGACACCTTCCCAGGTGCATCTCCTTTTTCAGTGAAAGGAATGACGGAGATGTTTAACCCCTGTGATAGATCTTTACTGTAATGGCCCTCAGTGGCTTTTCCCTCCCTACACTCCCGCCTTTGGGCAGCGTCCACCCTCATTGCCTGTGGGCTTGGCTACAGGACTTGCTTTGGCTAATAGGACATTATTAGCAAATGTGACCCAGGCAGTTGACTGAAGCTGGCTTGCACATCTGGCCCGACTCTCTTGTTGCTAAGACTCTTCTGACACCTTGTAAAGGAACCCAAGATAGCCTGCTGGAGACAAGGATTTAGCTCAAGGCCAGCACCAACCCCCATAGCTACAGATGAGGCTGTTTTAAGATTATCAACAGCTCCCACCTGAGTTGTCAGCTGACCGCAGCCACATGCATGGCCACAGGCGAAGCAAAGCCCAGGAGGGACGAGCTGGGTCCAGCCCTAATTGCTGACCTCCTGAATAACAAGGAAATAAAATGGTGGTTGTTTTAAGCCACTTTGTTTGTCAAAGCAATAGATAACAGGTATAACTTCAATTAAAATGTATAAATACAGTGGCAGACGTTTTCAGCCTCTCTTCTGTGTTTCTAGCAAAGCCAGATAGAAGAAAGCATTTTATTGCTCAATAAAAGAACGTGGTTTATCGTGGCAAGTCCAGAAAGCCCGTTTATATATTTTAGTTTATTGGGAAAAATAAGACTAGACATGGGGTCCATGTGATTTTCAAAAAGTGTGGCAACAAAACCTTCACCTGAACACAGTGAGCATTTCTCGGTGGCAGGAGAGAGATTCGCTGGCAACAAGGACACGCCAGGCTCCTGGGAATAACGAACTCCCCGGCATCATACTGTGTGCAGCTCCAATTCCTCCTGACGGTTAATATGCACGATTACACATGCATTTTCAGCAGTTTTTTGAGGCACATAGATTTTCATCTGGCAAATGGATGTAACGAAGTGGCTGTGTAAAACGTAGGGGACAGAGTTAAGGAATGTGGCTGCATAACCCATACTTAGGACACGGAAGTGATGGAGGAATGGACTCTAAAAGAGTCTGAAGGACTCAAAATAATGATGATAAATCCCTTCAAAGGTTTTGTTTTTAATTTTTTAAGGGAACATGTTTTGGTTTGCTTCTTTGTGGGGGAGGTAATTAGGTTTGTTTGTTTGTTTGTTTGTACTGGGGATTGAACCCAGGACCTCATGCATGCTAAGCACACACTCTACCACTAAGCTATACCCTCCCCTCCCAAAGATTGTTTTAAAATTTTAATTTAAATGCTACAAAAGGTAGCGAGGCCATTTATTTTCCCACCCCACTTACTGTCCCTTCTTCTGGCATTGCACCTCAGCTCCGCATTGCGGCAGCCACCCCTCCTCTCTGCACAGCCCATGTGCTTGGAGTGAAATGCTGGCTCCCCAGATCGGGCGTGTGGCCGAGGTTAAGCCACATTCTAGCTGCCCAAAGATGGTCACATGACCCGCCCGAGCCAATGAAATGCCCTCAGACTTCCGGGCTTGGGGCATGCACTCTGCTTTGCCGGAAGCTGAGAGCTGCTGCTGCTCTTGTTTACTACGTGCAGTGGTGCAAGACCGCCATCCGAGGTGGACCTTTGCTTGAGATCTGAATCCAGCCTTATCCAAAACCACGTTTACCCCCCTGGACTTTTCATTTATAGAAGCCAATAAATCTCATTTTTGCTGAAGTCTATTTGGATTAGATTTCCTGTCACTTGCAACCAAGAGAGCACTAATTGTGCATCCCTTATCAGATTTTTCACCTATAAAACAGGAGAATTCTGCTAGAAGATACTATCTATCTGCAGCCTGTAATTCTGATCTTAAGAGAATAATTGGGAGAGTAGAAGCCTAATACTATTCTGAAGCAAAACAGGTATTTCCTGTTAAACTGCATTCCATGCTTGTAATCAATTCAATACAATTTATCGAGTGCCCACTCTACTTTAAGTACATGTCATTTCTCCCTTTCTGCCTCACCGTGGAAGGTAAACGTGGATAATCACCTTGACTGCCATTTACATCAGGGGTCGAAATGTGCCCTTGAGCATAATATTGGTAACTGATTAGAATCCAGTAGCAGAAAAAGCAATTAGAGTGAGAAAAGTGCATGATCATTTTTTAAGTAGCATTTGTTTGACCTGTGTGAATGTAGCCCATACCTTTATAAATATCGTCCAATATTATGTTTTTAACTAGAGCTATGCAGGCATAAAATATTCTTGTCTTGCAATTTTTCCATTAACTTGAACATACTGGGAATGCTTAGCCACAATGAAGTACTGAAAATGCCAAGGAAATTAATGGCTTTGTGCTGTACCACTGAAACATGTCCACTGATATTTAAAATCCTGTGTCCCAGGACATCACTCATATCTGCTGACTTAAGCTGAACGGCCAGGATCTGCGAGGTGGATCAGGCCATTTCTCAAGTCTCTCCCTGTTGGGTATTTGTTTTTCTCTCTCTCTCTTCCCCTTCTTTTCTCCCTCCCTCTATTCTTTTCCCCTACCTCATTCCCAGTTTCCTGGGATTCATCGAGAATGGTACTCAAAAGAGATCAAAAAAGGTTTATACACATGGAATAGGTTACGATTTGTCAGAATATATTTCATATTTCATAGGGAAAAAAAAGCCCAGATGTACTAAATATCCATGTCTCATTTAAAATATTCATGGGAAATCTACATTTATTGCCCTAGAAATCCATAGTTTTCAGTGTCTTTGAGGCAAAGCTCACAGGCCATGTGCGACATTCATGCGGTCGTACATCAACGTCACATCTGAGAACAGCAGTCTGAGGCCTCCCCACTCCTGCCATCCCTCAGATGACATCTGTCACAGAAGGCAGAGTCTCGGTGCCAACCAGGCCATGCACTGACCTACTGAGGACCCTCGCATGTCTTTTGTGCCACCTCACGTCACTGGGAGCACCGGTGCATACGGTATTCTTTGTTGCTGAAAATAAGGGCACGGTCTTACACAGAGATTGATCCATTCATGTATCGCTTCATGTCTGCTTTATAAGGTCCTCACCTCACTTCTCCACAAACATGGGTTAGGAACTCACTACGTGCCAGGCACTGAGATAGGCCCTGGAAATATTTACCTGCTGCACCACCTCACCTTTATCTTAAAACACTGCCACTAATCTCATGCCCGACCCCACCCGAACCACAGGAATGACACCGGCACAGCTACAGCCGAAAGACTTCCCCTCTCACCTGTGCCTTCTCCACCTGACTCTAGTCTCTGGAGGTCAAAGCCTCATTCAGGAGTCTCAGCCCCTCACTCTCTCTTGCACTTACCGCATCCAGTGTTCCAACGATCCACCAAGTCTGACCATTTAGCTGCCTCCTTAACCGACCTCAAGTCAACAAGCTGATCCTGACCTTGGCTCAGCCCTCAGAATCTCTCAGTGACTCTCCCTCAGGAAGCTCCAACTGCAATTCATCCGTGTGCTGCTGCCAGAGCGAATTTTCTAAAATACAAATTTGATCCATCACTTCTAGGCTTACAGACCTCCCGTGGCCCCTCCCTGCCTGGAGGACCAACTCCCATCTTCCCTCCATGACAACGTCCCTCTGACCGGCGCCGCCCACTTCTCCAGCCTCCTCTCTCGTCCTTTCCCCTCCACAGGGGCTGTGACCGCGATGTTCTCTGGTCCTCAGAAGCCCTTCTCTGCCTTCTCTGCTTAGAGACCTACTACTTTCTGCTCATCCTTCAAGAGTCAGCTCAGGGTCACCTTGTGAGGCCTCCCCTGGTTTCTCCAGGTACTTGTTAATGCTCTTCTCTGTTCTCCCAGAGTACTTGAGGCTTTTTCTCCAGCTCGTTTCCTACCCAGCCATGATGACTCTGTTACATGTCAGTCTGCACTCTCAGCCTGTGAGCTCCTAATGTATCTTTTTCCGCCTGATTCCCCGTAAGCCGCACTGGAATGCATTCCACACTCCCTTGGTGCTGTGTGGGAGGTAGAAAAATAGAAAGCATGCTTCCTGTCCACCCCCACCCTCCAGTCAAAAAAAATTGTGATAAGATATGTGTACTATTTGTGAAAAATTAACTAGCCATGTGTGGTAAGAATCAGAGGCCAGTGAGTGATATAGTGTCACAGATTGACGAGAAGAGAGAAATTATTTGGAAATGGGGAGTCAAGGAAGGATGCGATTCAGAGCTTGGAGAGCTGTCCTTCAGCAGGTAGAGAGGAAGAAGAGTTGGGACACAGAGGAAAAGAGAAAGATCATGAGCCACAGGGCAGAGGCAAGAAAACACAGGGCACGCTCAGGGTTGGGACGGGTGGGGCTGGGAGGACCAGGCCGTGAGCATGAAAGGCCAAGTTCAGGCTCAAGAACACGGACTTTCTCCTGCAGGCAACTGAAAGGTTTTGCCTAAGGGAGGAACGGTTGAAAATTACATTTTAGGATTCATTAGCAGGGTGGGCTAAGATTAGAAAAACAAGTTAGGAGCTGTTACACAATCCAGGTTTGAGGCGATGCGGTCTCATCCACGGGAGTGACAAAGGGAATTAGAAAGACAGGTAGAGAATAATCTTGAGGATGGAGTTGAATGGCCAGGGTGCCTCCTCAGGTAGGAAGGAAGAGACAGAGATGACCCAGAGACTCTAAGTCAGGGAGGAAAAAAGGATAAAAGTTAATGGGAAGACTGTAGTTTGAGAGGAGATAGTGAATTTTGTTCAAGACTAGCTACATTTGAGAGAGCTGTGGGATATCTGACAAGAAACGTCCAGCAGGCAACGGGAGATTAAAGACAACGTTGTGTCTTGGTGGGGAGCAGAGGTCTAGCCAGACTGGGTTTGAATCCTGGTCACACCAGTGACCACTAGACCAGTGGTTTTAGTCTCTGTTATCTAACAAGGGACGTGATGATAGTACTTATCTCATAGGGCAGTGGGAGGCTAAATGAGATAATGGACATAGAGCACCCCTCACACACCATGTCTGACACATGGTAAGGGCTCAGTAAATATTGGCCATTATCACTGATAACTAAAATTGATCAAAATTCTTTAGAGTGCAGAAAATATTTCTATTCACTTTTCCCAACAATGATGTAAGGTAACAATTATGTGATTATTATTATCCCATTTTAGAGCGAGGAAACCATAGCTCAGCAAGGTTAACTTAACTAGGAGGCAAGAGAGCAAAAACTCAAATCCAGGTTTTCTACACCCAGTCCCATGCTATGCTTCTAAACCTGCTGATTAGTCTGATTTAGATGGGGGATGAGAGCGAGATGGAAGGGGCCAGCCACACAACCTCTAAGCACCACATTTCAGGACTGGGTTTTGATGTAAGGGTCTTATTGCCACAGTGATAATCCTAATTGAAATATACCAAAGCTGTCAAGTCCAGTGAGTAGTCAATCCTTAGAGAGGAGGATCCTTGAAGGTTATTTAGTCTCTGCCAAGCGTCTGTTTGGCTTCGGTACTGCACCGGCCACCTCACCCCCGCCAAACTTCCAAGGCCCTGGTATATATTAGGAGACAGGTCTTCTCCTTTAATTTAGAACACAGAATGCTAATAACAGTCTGATACCTGTCAGCAAGAATCTCACCTGGCTGGAACAGCTGCCAATAAATGTCACATTTCAAGTGATTCCTCCAACATTAAAAAGATTGGGACATTGTGTTGAAGATGAAACTGACAACGAGTTTCTGCCTGGTAGTTGTGAAGATGGTTATGACTGACCCCTTTCTGTCTTTGAATTGCTGCTTAGCTTTCTGTCTGGACATATGGAAAGAAGAATTCTTTGGGGACATTGCCAGATGAAGCTGGCTTACCTTGGATTCCTAAACGGACGGTATGTCTAAGAATAGACTCCAAGGGGAGAGGCAAGAGAGCTGAGTGGAGCCATAAGAACTGGGCATTTTGTTCACTTTTTCCAATAATTCTTTTGATTTAAGAAGTGAATAAAGTCATGGCATAATGCCATACAGAATGAATATTGAAGAGGCCTGGAGAAATGATAGGCACTTTTGAAAAAGCTCTATTATTAAAAGAATGTAAGGAATGAGATGGCCAAATCATATTTTTCCACCAAAGTATCAGGGTAAGAGGCTGGTCTGCCGATTTTATGAAAGGTGAAGATAGGAAATTTCAAATCCTAAGCCTACCTTGCAATGCCGATTGCATCATGGCCAATGGCACTTTTAAAATTATTTCCTTGCCACTTTTCCCACATCTATAAAAAGGAGTTAATCAAGGGTGTTGCTGAGGCTTAATTAGTTAATAGGGCAAAGTGCTTTGAAGACAAAATGAAAATTATAACTATCCACAGTTAAATCCTCTTTTAATAAATGTGGGGTTGAAGTTGAGAGTTAAATCATATTGTCCCAAAATAGCCTGGGGAAGATGAAGGTGGTTTCTCATTGACAGGTAACTTTCCCCGACTACTCAGATACTGCAGTTGGGGGAAAAAAATGATAGGACCCTCTTCTTGGGCTTTTCAGAATTTTGTTGAGAGGAACAAGAGGAAATAGTTTCCATCAGTGAAGGAAAATTGGAAAATCTAAAGAGAAATAAAAATGGATACAAGTTTTTGTAGTGACTCTCCACTCCCCGCTCCACACCCTGCAGGATAATCCAGCCATGAACTCAACGTGAGCCTGGAGCTCACTTTGATCAAAGAGCTCCCCTCAGATCAGAGTTGTGGGTGCGGTGCTGTCAAACAGACAATGGAAGGGAGTGGAGAGAGGCTGTGGTATTATTAGCTGGGCCTAGTCCTAGGTCGACCTCAACTCTTCCTAGATGTGTGACGCTGAGCAGGTAACTTTACTTCTTGGGTCTTTGGTTTCTTCCTCTGTGAAACGGGATCATTCCTTCCTTCTAGGATGCCACGAGGAGAACTTGAAATCACTGGTATGAAGTACCTGGCATTGTTCCTCTCTGAATTTTTACAATGATTTTCATCCTTTTTTTTTTTTTTTTCCTTCCTTGAGAAAGCCCAGATTGTCTTTCTCAGAAGCCTCTGAAATACCAACGTGGTGGGTTATCACTTTCAATTCAGAGCTTCTGGGGTTGTTCTATTTACTTTCCATGGTTTCACTGGAGAATCTTAAGTGCTCATTTCCATATGAAACAGCATTCCAGGAGAGGAGGCTCTGTTTTTAGCCAAGGTTTTTTCAGGAGGAAACGTAAGTCGAAAAAAATTTTAAAGACCCTAGATTATTTTTTAAATCCCAGATCTCAGTGCAGCTGTCCTTCTATTGCACTGTCTTGCAACTGACATCCTGATATTAAATTCCTGAGAATAAAAGCTTTCTGAAAACATAGCTCACTGTAAAGAAAGACCTGGGACTGTCAGGTATGTGCTTTTGAGACTGTCTACTGTCAAAATGACCAAGGCCCTCCTGTTTGATGTGAAGGAGCCCAAGTAGGCATTCCTGCAGGGCTCTTGTGGGTAGCATTGTGTTCCCAACAAATTCCAACCCAAAGTCCTCACAAGGACCTAGAATGGTTAGAGCTGGAGGCAGGGGGAGAAGTTTAGAGATGGTGAAATTGTTCCTCTACTCCCTCTTTCACTGATGGGGATACTGAGTTCCAGGCTCCCAAGAGATGTACATACAAAATTTGTCAGACTCATTCACCAGGCAGGTAAATATCACTCAGCTCTACCCATTCATGAGCCAATCTATCTCTGCGTGACCACTGCTGCAGGAACAAGTCACCAGGATTTAAGTTACAGCTATCTGGATGTCTAAAAAGCATAAAAAGAACAACTTAAATGATTAAAATTAAAAAAAAAAAAAAAACACCCAAAAAACAACTTCAAGTCAGGGACAGTGAATTGGTTGAGTCCCGGAGGTTGTAAAAAGGTGGATGGGACAAGTGTGTCAGGGACAGACAGTGGACTGTAACACCTGGATTGTTGAGAGTTACTCCAATGAAATTACCATGAAGTTGCTGGTCTCCCCCCTCCTCCCTGGCTCTCTTCATTAATATTATGAATGCAGTCAGCACTGGCCTCTTTGAGTACAGAGGACAAAGATACAAAATGACAAGCAGAGACAGATACTGAATACATTTTATACATTGAATATATCCTCAGTATATGGCCATACACCAATTTTGCCAATTGTGAACCTGCTGGAGCTTGATTTATAAAGGAATTAATTGTACAGGGAAGAGGGACTGCAGGCATTCTGGGTACCAGGCTAGCAGTTTGAGTTACAGAGTATACACACAGAGGAGAAGACAAACCAGCAAGGAAGGCTGTACAATGCCACACACCTCAGGTGTCCTACCTGTCCCCAAAATCTTCACCATGCTATGAGGATCGAGACAGCTCGGCTCCTGAGGTCCTTGGATGTCACCAGGGAAAGAGCATGCCCGCCATTCATTGCTTCTGTGAAGATCAGCAACCTCTTGGGTTCTTCAGCCTAAGTGAAAGGAGGTACATGGTCAAGAGGAGAGAAGAATCCCATAGCTGGGTTCAAATTCCCCTTCCCGTTAACCATCTTCCAGGCTGTCTGTCCCACATCCTTAACCATGTAAAAGAAACAGAAGCCATGCAGCACAGGCTATTGCTGATCTCTTGGGGGTTCCTCGGCATTGGTCCTCCTTGGCCAAAGTGGGGTATGGGGTGAGGGCAAGAGTGGGGTCGTTCTCAGGTAACGAATCTTACACCACAGAGGAAGGTGTTTTACCACAGAGGAAAAACAGACTCTGACTATATCCTTGATATAGAATCACTGACTGTGTTGCCTCAATTTCTTTAGTTTTTGTGTTTTCAGAAACAAGAGGAATATTCATCTCACTTCCCTTCTGTGCTCCAGTGACACTGTCCCCAACATGCCACCTGCAAACACCACGTGCCTTCATGACTGTACACCTTTCTGCAAACTCTCGTTCCACTTGGGGTCCCGTCTCTCACCCTGCACTATGTTACACTCATCCTTTCAGGTCCCACTCAAATATCACCTCCTCTAGGAAGCCACAGTCCCATGTATTTTTCTCAACTATAAACCTTATCAAACTGGTGTCGTGCAAATATTTACATGTATAGGTTTCTCACAAACTCCAAATTCCTTGAGGACATACAATCTGATTCTCAATTCTAAAAGAACATTCCATTACTAGCACACTTTTTGTCATATAAAAGATATCTAATAAATAGATACACAGACATAGAATATAAACTTGTGATTGCCAAGGGGGCAGGGGGCGGGAAGAGATAGACTGGGATTTCAAAATTGTAGAATAGATAAACAAGATTATACTGTAGAGCACAGGGAAATATATACAAGATCTTATGGTAGCTCACAGAGAAAGGAATGTGACAATGAATATATATATGTTCATGTATAACTGAAAATTGTGCTCTACACTGGAATGTGACACAACATTGTAAAATGATTATGAATCAATAAAAATGTTAAAAAAAAAGATATCTAATAAGTGTTTACAGAAAGAAAAATGAATGAAAAACCCCACAGCCAAAAATGAAAGGTAACTAATGGGGAAACAGTTTCAACAAATACAAGAAAAGATTACTCTCCATAATATAGAGAGATGTGTTTCAAATAATAAGAAAAATATGAAATAACAGGCAAAGGACAAACATTGACAATTAGTTAAAGAAGAAATACAAATAGTAAATAAAACTTAGGAACACATTACAACTTCATTTATTATCAAAGAGATGCAAATTAAAACAATCAGAACATATTTTTCCTCTATCAACCTGGCAAAGATAAAAACATAATGTTCAGTGTTGTTGAGGGTCTAGTAAGATTGGCAACCTGGTGAATAGGAAATATGTTTCTGGAAAGCATTTTGGATATGTCTATGTAGATAGTCTTAAAAAGTGTTTAATATATTTTGTTCTAGGAATCCCAGTTCTAGACATTAAAAAAATAGCTAGAAATGTAGTCAAAATCCACATATGGGGATGACATTCAAAGAAGTATTTATAATGTGAAAAAATTGAAAATAACAGATGTGTTCAAAAATAAAAGAATAGTTTAAAAATTAACTCCATATGATGGAATATCATACAGCCATTAAAAACATGTTTTCAAAAATATTTCATTGGATACATAGGAAAATATTTCTCAGATAACATTATGAAAAAGAGTGAGATGTAAAATTGTATCATGTGTTTCCAGTTTTATAAAATATAGGTAGCTGGACAGATAGATATTTATGAAGAAAAAAACCCCAGAAGGATATATACCAATGTGATCTGTATATGTCTGGGTGGAGAGATTATGGGTGATTTTTATTTCCCTTTTTATAATTTTATAATTGTCTTATTTTCTATGTTTTTAATAATAAGCATTTATACTAGGGAAAAATGAGCTTTTATGCTAAGATTTAAAATTTTAAGAAGAACTACAAGATACTACTACACAACTATCAAACTGGCTTAAAAAACAATGATAACACCAAATGCTGCTGAGAATACAAAGAAACTGGACCACTCATATATCACCCACATGGTGGGAAAGTAAACTGGTATACCCATTTGGAAAAGTGCATGACAGTTTTTTACAGAATATGTGCTTACCAAACAAACCAGCAACTGCAATTTTGGAGATTTATCCTAGACACATAATAAATTCACACAAAAATCTGTCCACAGGTGCTCATAGGATCATTATTAGCAATTGACAAAACCTGGAAATAATGCAGATGACCTTCAGTGAGTGAACAGTCAAACAAATTCTGGTACCTTCATTCCATGGAACACTACTCAGCAATATAAAGGACAAACTAAACTATGGATACACATGGCAACTTGAATGTATACAAGGAAATTATACTGAGTGGGAAAAAAGATGATCTCAAAAGGTTCCCTACTGGATGATTCCATTTATATGGCGTTCTTGAAATGACAAGATTATAAAGGTGGGGAGCAGACAAATGGTTGCCATAGGTTAGGGAGAGAAGGATGGAGGGAGGTGGTTATGCCTATGGGAGTAGTCCAAGGAAGTTTTGTGATGGAACCGTTCTGTATCTTGACTGGTGGTGGTTATGCAAATCTACACATGTGATAAAAATGCATAGAACCAAACACACACACACACTATGTAAAACTGGTGAAATCTGAGTAAGATTGGTAGAGCGTATCAACATCAATTTCCTGGTTGTGATACTGCACTGCCCTTGTGCAAGACATTAACATTGAGAGAAGCTGGGTGAAGGGTATAGGAATCTCTCTGCATTGCTCTTTACAACTGCATGTGAATCTACACTTATCTCAAAGTTAAAAAATAAAAGAAATGGACAGGAACCTATAAATTAAACAAGATTTAAGAGTCTTATCGACTAATTGCAACATGTGCTTCTTATTTGGATCCTGATCCAAACAAACCATAAAGACAGGTGACTTCTGTGAGAGACTACAAATGTGGACATTGCCCATGTGGTTGCTGCCCTTAAGGAATTCTAGGGCTCGTTTCTTTAGATGCAATAATGGTATTGCGATTATGCTTTTTAAAATGAGTCCTTGTCTTTTAGAGATGCAAACCAAAATATTTAAAGCTGAAGCCATGTGATATCTATATGTGCTTCCAAGCAGTGCTGAGGGGAAAAGAGGACAAGGTGGTGATTGGGTAAGCTGAGCCACAGGTAGGTGTGAAACTGACGTACATTGGAATAGACTTTTTTTTTTTTTTTTGTATTTTCAAAATTCCCCACAATAAAATTTTTTTAAATAAAAAAATAAATAAATAGAAGGCTGAGTCTCCAAGGAAACCCTTCCAAGGTACTTATCTGCTTATCAGTAAAGCAAGTGGCTTCCATCTGAGCACCTAGTGTGCCAGGCACTGGGCTAGGCTTTAAAGATACGGCCATAAAGAGGCTGCTCCTTCCCAAGGCTTGGAAGCCAGCAGGAGCAGAGAGATTGTAAAAACAAATAAGTGCATTCCTGGGTGGTACATGCTAATAAGGGTTGTACAGTAGTGAAGGGACTGCCTGTTCTTTGCACCAGTGAGATGGTCCCTGGGCCGAGTCTTGAAGGACATGCTACAGCCCAAGTCTGTTACAGTGGGGAGGAGTGTTCTTTAAACCTGGACTTGACTCCTAAATAAGACTGAGTATCACCTGTCTTCACATCAGTGCTTCTCATTTCAGAGCGCCTTCCAACCCAAATTATATTACATTCTTATTGTCAACTGACTCTGCTGTCACCTTCAGGGGGTAATGGAAACAGGCTAAGGATGTTTACTGAAGTCTTTCAGTTCTCCTAACAGAATGATCTGAGCACAGATGCAATCTCTCTCATCACCAACCGTCCCCTCCAAGATCCTTGAACCTTTCAGCTGTGGCTCCATTATCTGGATATTGAATTAGAGGAAAACTGTTAAATGAGCCTTTTCGAGGGAAGGAAACGTGGTTATATCTCTCAGGAAAAAAAACAGGATATATTGCATTTGATGAGGAGAGTGATCCATTTCACCTTGATAAAATGGAAATGCAAATGAGAGTAAGTTGTTTCATTTAGCCTCTCCACCCTCCTCCTCAAATCGCCTTACTGCTGCCCAATCCGTGGTAATAACGTAAAGGATGCCACGTGGTTAACAGTGTTAAGGCTATAAATTACGTTTCGTAGAGTGTGGTTTCCCAACAAAGCCACTTGGCAAGGCACTCTGTGATTAATATCACACTAGGGAAGGCATGATGATGGTGGAAACAGAGAAGGAGGGGTGGCAGCAAATGAGACACAGGGACAAGGTGGCAGCAGCCTCCTCGGCACCCGACCTCAGACTTCATGATTGCTGGACGACACCTGCTTGGCTTATAAACAAACAAACTGCCTTCAGGAAAGCATTAACCTCTGTCCCGTGTATCGTGGTTGACATGCATTATTTATCAGTGCCGTGTTCCATTATCACTAAATAGAGAATCAATAGATTAAAACATAAAAGACCAGAAATCACAATTGCCAAATAAAGGTAAATCTTCTACTGGGATTTACCACGAGGCCTAGCCACTGGGGCCACGCATTTGATTCTGGCTTCACCATTTGTCACTATCGATTTTGCCTCTGAGAGCGGACTAGCTCCCCTCCCTCACCCACAGCTGCCGAGACAAAGAATGATTTATCCTCCCTTCCAATACAATTTGCAACTATCAGTCTCATTTGAATCCTTACCTCGAGAGTCTTTATTCTGATAGGAGAAACGATAAAGGAATTTGGGTTTTGTCTCAGAAGTTTGCCTATAATTACTTTTAGGATCAAATGGTTCCAAAAGCTGGAACAATGATTTTGAGGGCTGCAAAGCTTGGCCTTAGACAATAGGTCTGAAAACAGTTCACAACCAGCTGTGCCGGAAGCAGAGAAAGGAGAGTCTGCGATGGTCCGACTAAGAGAAGGAAAATGCTCTCACCTGGGTGGACCTAAGAGCTTTGCCTCTTTCCAAGGAGTTGCTGACTTATTACCTCCATGTGGTTTAACAGCCCGACCTTCCAGGTAGGAAAGACTATTCTTTGGCAAATAGCTTAATTATCCAATCTGTCTTTTATTTTGAAAATAAGGGAAAACAACCCAAACTAAGCAAGTCATAACTGGTGAGATAAAAAATATTTCTCCCACGTAATTCAACAAATGCCTGTAGAGCTTCTATCAAATACCATCACTAGACACTGGTGGGGATCCACGTTCACTCATCAAATATTTACTGGGTGCCCGCTCCTCATTAGATAGTAGGCTCAGTACTGGAGACACAGTGATGAGTAAGACAATCCCTCTGTCTTAGTCCATTCAGCCTGCTGTGACAAAAATACCATGGTTTGGGAGGCTTATAAACAACAGAAATTTATTTCTCGTAACTCTGGAGGCTAGAAGTTCAAGATCGAGGCACCAGCAGATTCAGTGCCTGATAAGAGCCAGTGTCTTGGTTTTTAGACATCTGTTTTCTCATATCTTCACATGGCAGAAGGGAGAAGGGAGCTCACCAGAGTCTCTCTCTCTCTCTCTCTCTTTCTTATTTATTGACGTATAGTCAGTTTACAATGTTGTCAATTTCTGGCGTACAGCAGAATGTTTCAGTCATACATGAATATACATATATTTGTTTTCATATTGTTTTTCACCCTAAGCTACTACAAGACATCAAACATAGTTCTATTTTATATATAGTTTATCTGTTTTATATATACCAGTCAGTATCTGCAAATCTTGATCTCCCAATTTATCCCTTCCCCACTGATAACCGTAAGTTTGTTTTCTATGTCTGTGAGTCTGTTTCTGTTTTATATATAAGTTCATTTGTCTTTTTTTTTTAGATTCCACATATGAGTGATCTTATATGCTATTTTTCTTTCTCTTTCTGGTTTACTTCACTTAGATTGACAATCTCCAGGGCCATCCATGTTGCTGCAAATGGCATTATTTTATTATTTTTTTATGGCTGAGTAGTATTCCATTGTATAAATATACCACAACTTCTTTATCCAGTCATCTGTTGATGGACATTTAGCTTGTTTCCATGTCTTAGCTATTGTAAATAGTGCTGCTATGAACATTGGGGTGCAGGTCTCTTTTTGAATTAAGGATTCCTCTCACCAGAGTCTCTGATAAGAGCACTAATCCCATTCATGAGGGCTTCACCCTCATGACCCACTCATTCCCAAAGGCCCTGCCTCCTTCATCGTCCACACTGAGGGTTAGGATTTCCACAAACGTAGTTTGAGGGGAGGGGAAACAAATATTAGGTCGACAGCACCTTCCCTTATAGAACTTACAGCCTGGCAAGGGAGACAGTCATTGAACAAATAATCACACAATTAAATAATTCACTGAAATTGTGGAAATCGGTGGAGACGTCCAGGTGCTATGAAAAAGTGATGCGGGTCTGGTCTGAGTGCTGGAGGAAGGCTTCCCTGAGTAAGTGATGTTTAAGCTGAGAACCAAAGTACTTAAGTAAGTAAGGATGGGGGCACACTGGGAGGTGGGAGGTAGTATGGTCTCTTTCTCCAAAATCTCCTCATAGAGCTGGAAGCCAGGGACATGGATAAGTAGTTCTGACCCTTAACTGACTGCTAAGTGCTGTATGAGAGATGTAATGTGCTTTCAGACTGTGGATGGATTCCTGCAGGGTGAGCCTTCCTGCGTCTGACACTGAACCCCTGGCTCCAGTGTAGGAAAGAGCAAAGATGAGCACGGTGACACCACGGAACAACAGCAAGAGAGAGAACTTCCTGGCCTGTCTGTTGATGTACTATCAGTGATCCATAAACAGAAAATAATGTGGTCATCTTTGTTATTATTTCCTGGCTCAGTAAGTACTTCAGTTTTTTTTAATGAGGGGGTGGGTAATTAGGTTTATTTGTTTATTTATATTTGGAGGAAGTACTGGGGATTGAACCCCGGACCTCGTGAATGCCAGGCATGCGCTCTACCACGTGAGCTATCCCCTCCCCCAGTACTTCAGTTTTTAATCTCTCTTTTGACAGATAAAAGTGAGAACTTGGCAAAGATGCAACATTTTCTACACCTGTAAAATTAAAAATTCTCCTCCTTTAGCTCTAGTGCAGAAAAATGTGCATAGTGAATGTTATTAAAAAAAACACAGTGGTTTTATGAGGGATGCAACATCTGACTGAAAGTAGATTAAATGTGTAAATTGATTCTGCAAACTTTTTGCTCATTCGTCCATTCAACAACAATTTAATGGGCATCTACTACATGCCTGGCAGCCAGGCCTTGTCCTCATGGAGCTAGCATTCCAGTTTTAGGTAGCTGTGAGTGCGATAAGAAAATAAAGTGGATTGAGGTAAGGGGAAAAATAGGAATGAAGATAAAGAACCTACTAGGATACACGGGTCGAGAAAGCCCCTCTGCAGGGCCAGCTTCATGAGTCCGTGACCAGTGTAACTGCACAAGTCAAGCTCAGCCTCTGCGTTTGGGGTTTCATCCTCTGCGGTCACCATCCTAACATTGTTAAGAACGTTGTTTCTGAGTTTGTGATTTGCCATTGCAGTCTGATGGGACAATCACCTGGACTCCTTGGGTTCCGGGCTGCCCACTTCCCCAGGCTCCCGGCAGCAACAGCCACCCTCTGCCCCAGTGGGAGCCTGAGGGCAGGCACAAGAGTCAGGGAGACACAAGGTGGGGGCTCCTATGAAGGTCTGCACTCAGTGCGTGTCCCGGGACCCAAATGAGCATGACATTAAATGGCAAATAAAACACCCCATGACAGGCCCAGAAAGAACATGGAGAAGGGGGGAAAGCTTTTCTTCTTGTTTTTGAACAGGGGGCCCTGTCCCACATTTTTTTATGTTGCACTAGGCCTTGCAAATTAGGTAGCCGGCCCTGCCTTTCTGAAGAGAGACACTTGAGCAGAGACCTGAAAGGAGGGAAGGTGTGGGTGTCAGCACACCAAGCAGGAAGCTCTAAGTGCTAAGGCCCTCAGGCTGGAACAAGCTTGCCGAGGTGGCAGAAAGGCTGGCGTGGCTGCAGCGTCGACAGCAAGTGGGAGGGTGGGAGGGTGAGCAGAGATGCAGCCAGGGGCCCAGGGTGTGAGGCTTTCTGGGTCACAAGAAGGAGGCTGCCTTCTGGACGGAAGCTGGGGGGGCATGTTAGGCAGGAAAATGATAGTCTGATTTAAGTTTTTAAAGGCTGTTTTTTTTTGGGAGATGGTGAGATTTATCTTATTTTTACTTTATTAATATATTCACTCATTCCTATTCCATCTTGTCATCAAAGGGGCTGGGTGACCTTGAATGAGGACAGTGACAGAGGCATGAGCCTCAGCACCATGAAAAGGGAAGACACGGGTGGGGTGAGCCCCCATGCCTGAGACCCAGGGGCAGCTGGGGGGTGCGTGGAAGCAGGAAGGAGTGAGAATGAGTCCCAGGCTTGCATTCTCCTCTGTGGCGTGAGAAGCAAAGTCAAGTGCTAGAAGTGAAGGTGGCTGAGGGAGGGCGTCTGAGGAAGGAAGAGAGGTCTGGAACGTCTTTTGAGAGGAACAGGAGAAAGCTGCCTGGGGACAAGAGGAGAGGATTTCGGCAGCACAGATGGCCCAGCCCTGGTAAGAAACCCGTCTCCCTTCTGAAAGGAACCTCCTCACCTAAGTTCTCGACCCTGCTCTTTACCATTCCTGAAGGCTCTCCCACACTGAAGCCGCACTCCTTAAAAATGCACAGATATCCAATTTTTAAACCACAAGATGCCTTGTGATGCCCCCGTTCCAGTTATTTTCTTATGCCTGGTCTGCCATCTATATCTTTATTTAGTTAATTAAGTTTTTTTTAAGTGGAGGTACTGGGGATTGAACCCAGGACTTCGTGCATGCTAAGCACGTGCTCTACCACTGAGCTATTACCCTCTCCCCCATAGCTTTAAACCCACAGCACTTTCTTCAGCTGCTCTCCCCTGACTCATTCCTTCATTTCCTGCCATATGATTTTATTCCATCACATTATTGAAATTTCCCTTAAACATCACCTATGATTTTCACTCTATTCTTGTCTTAAGTAGTGTGTGTGTGTGCACTTAATCTGTGAAAGCTTCTTTTTTATTTTACCTCCACCTCTCACTTAAAACTCTTGTTCTTAATTTGCTGGACACTGATCTTCCATGACTATCTTCCTCCCTCTCTGATCACAGTAACCTTTACCTTCCCCGTAGCTCTCGGTAGCTCTCAGTCTCTCATCGTGGGCCCTGACTAAGACTCAGCTCCAGCTCACTGCTTGGCCCAGTCACCTCCTTAGGGAGCTCATCTCCTTTTCTGCCATCAGCCACCTCAATGAACAAGGCTTCTCAGCTTAATGATCAGCTCTTGGTGTACGATTCCTGAGCACACCTTTCATCCAAACTTCTCTCTCCCAGATTCTGTTGTCTTATTTCTAACCTAAAATTATCATCTCCAAAAATGTGCTTAAAAGTTTTTCTGCAAAACACCTTTCCAGGTTCCCCCAAAAATTAAAAATAGAATTAACATAAGATCCAGCAGTCCCTCTCCTGGGTAGGTGTCCGAAAGAATTGCAAGCAGGAACTCAGAGAAATATTTGTATACCCCTGTTTATAGCAGCATTACTTACAATAGCCAAAAGGTAGAAGCAATCCACGTTGCTTCCCACTGATGGATGGATGAATGAATAATAAAATGTTCTTCAGCCTTAAAAAGGAAGGAACTATGACACATGCTACAACATGGATGAAACTTGAGGACATCATGCTAAGCGAAGTAAATCAATCATAAAAAGACATTAAAATAGTGTATGATTTCACTTATAGTAGGTACATAGAATAGTCGAATTCATAGAGACAGAAAGAAGAATGGTGGTGGACACTGGGGAGCAGAGAATGGGGAGTTAGTGTTTAACGGCTGCCGAGTTTCACGTTTGCAAGGTGGGAGAGTTCTGTGGAAAGATGGTGGTGATGCCAGCACAACAATGTGGGTGAACTTCATCCACTGAACGGTACACTTTCACAATAGTTTAAAAGGTAAAAATTTAATGGCATGTGTATTTCTCAATAATTAAAAAAAAATCTCTTTTCAGTTTCCAAACTTCTATTTCACTATTCTTGAAACCATCATGCTCCCAACTGTGGAGTTAATATTCACTGTGCCCTACCCTTACCCTCCACATACCATGATGTGTCTCATCAATTTCGTCCTTCAAGAACGTCACAACTCTTTCTTCATTCCTGTTGAATCATCTACCTAAGACGCAGATTTTGAAGTGATGTCAGAGGTCTAGCTTCCCCTTCCTCCTATGACTGGAATCCTCTCTAATGTCCTTGGCCAAGATGATTCAATCATTCATTCATTTATTAAGAATCTATTATGTAAACAGGAAATATAGTGCTGGGCAAAGAAGGCAAGGTTCCTGCTCTCACAAAGTGTGCACTGTAGTCAGGCAGGTAGACTACAAATATGTAAATAAATGAAATCATTTTAGATCCTGTTAACTGTTAGAGAAAAAAGCAAAGGACACTGTAATGTAGTAGAAAGTGATGGTGGAGGAGGCAGGATGGAATTCTTCTTTAGACTGAGTGGTGGGGAAGTCCTTTCTGAGAAAGTGACATTTCAGTACAGACCTGGAGAAGGAGACAACCAAGCTAAGGTGCAGGGGTAACCAGGCAGTGGACATCTGGTGTGAAGGCCCTTGGGCATGAACCTGGCTTGTTTGGGAAACCAAAGAAGGCTAGCGTGGCTCGAGTGCAGTAAGCTAAGAGGAGAACCATAAAAGATGAGTTTGGAGAGGCCACTGAGGCCAGACCACGTGGAGCTTTTAAGGTTCGGGAAAGGAGTTGGAGCTTTATTCTAAGTTCAAGGTGAAGCCATAGGAAGGTTAAGGCAGTGATGTGATTTGTTTTGCTTTTTTAAAAATAAGATCCCCCTGGCTACTTATGAGAGGGAGAGTAATTAGGAGGCTGTTGCAAGAGTCCAGCCGGCAGATGACGGTGGCCTGGACTGGGTGAGAGCAGTGGAGGTGGAGGAAAGTGGACAAATAACTGTTCAAAATATTTGGGAGATAGGGGGAGGGTCTCGCTCAGCAGTAGAACACATGCTTAGCATGCATGAGGTCCTGGGATCAATTCCCAGCACCTCCATTAAAAAAATTAATATAAATAAAGAAACCTAAGTACCACCCATCCTCCCCAAAATAAACAAAAAACAAAATATTTGGGAGACAGACAGGATAGGATGTGTTGATGAATTAGATGCGGGGATAAAGAAAAGGGAAGATCTAAGGATGACCCCTAGGTTTTGGTTCAAGCAATGGGTGGACAGCGATGTCATTTCATGAGGTGGGGAAGTCAGGTGGGATAGGTTGGTGGCTGGAGAAAATCAAATATCTGCTTGCATGTTCCTAGTAATGGGACAGTCCCTGTGGGAACAGGCTCTCATGCCGCCGATATTAGAAAAGTCTTCTATTGAGTCCAAATGTTTCCCTGCAAATTCCCTCATTTATCCTAATTCTTCAAGTTTTCTCTGAGCGAAATATCCCTAATTTACTCAATTCTTTACTTATTCCTGGACCACTGCAGATTCAAACTAGTCTTCTTTTTACCCCATACCAGTCTATCAGGCAAAATGCAGCTAGATCCACCTTCTGCCTGTACCAGCTATCAGCCACTTAGGGCCGGGCACTGTCCTGGGAAAAACATATGTCATAGGTGCTAAGATTAGATGTCTCTGTCTCAGTTTTGCTAAGGCAAGAAGACAAGAGGTGCTGTATCATAAAAAACACTACCACACAGAAATTTCATAGTTAGCAGCTGAGAAGATCCTTAAACCCTCTGCCCACGTCTTTCATCCATAAGACTTGAGAATGGAGATTGAGAGATTTGTGCAAAGGACAACGTGTGACGTGGCTATGAGCCCTGTTCCTCCCGAGGGTCAGGGGAGGGCTGCTTTCCCTTTCACTTCAGGTGCAGAGGAAAGGGCTTCAGGGGATCATTTGGCGAGTTTGACGTGGGAACAGCAGGGCTAGGGGGGCGCTGGAGACTGGTGACTGACTCCTGCCTAGAAAGTCTAAAAGGTAAAGGTGGGCTGGCTGGTGGCTCTGATGGCCAAGGTGCAGGAGCAGTGGCTTCACTGGCAGCCCGTCTAAGCGGAGTGTGTGGGGGCCAAGAACGTGCGGCTATTTCTCCCAGAACGCAGGTGGAGCACGTGGGGATGGGGGCTGGCTTGGAGCCAGTTTGAGTTCTGCCCAAGAGAACCACCTGGAGGTCTGTGTGGACAGGGCTGCTAGGGAACGGGGGCTGAGGAAGGTGTCATTCAGAGGAAACTGCATCCCCTGTGTCACAACCCTCCCAATGAAGCCTCCCCAGAACCTACAGAAAGGCCCAGAAGAGAGTCAGCTTTAAAACAGGTCCCCAAAGACTGAAGCCATATTCACTTGGTAGTACTAGTCAAATAAGATTTCCCCTGCTTCCTTTAGCTGTTATCCCCTGTCCCTCTTCAAGGACAGAGAGGCCAGAAATCACCCTTAGCTATAAGGGTGAGGAGGAGTCAAAGCAGTAGGGGAGCAAAAGAGAAACTACACCCCTCCCTCTCCTCCTGCAGAAGGACCTGGCTGCAAAACAGGAGGAGGTTCACCTTTGAAATTCTGATTATGACAGGGACCTGCACACTATTAATTACAGAGTTCAAACTGTGATTATGATTGAAAGAGACTCTAAGGCTGAGCAAGGGAAGAACCTGCCCCATTTTAAAGACACAGTTGAAGTTCAAAATCTCTTTCACATGACATTTAAAGAGCCCCCTCTCCCCGCATTCAACATTCTGGTTACACACAGATGAAAGAAGCTTTCACTTTGTCACTCTCTTGCTTTAAGAACTTCCCTCAATGCTTTTACCTTTGAGATTAAATCCAAACTCCTAAGCATAGAGTTTGATGTCCTTTATTACCTGATCAAATATATATTTTTCAACTAAACCTCCCACAATTCCAAACAGAACAGTTGACTTCAGTCCTGTGTTCTTCAGTGCTTTGTAAGAACAGCTAATATTTATTGGATGTTCATTATGCTAAGCATTATAGCATTTAATCCTCACAACCTTTTGAAATAGGTATTATTACTATTAACCCCATTTTACAGATGAAGAATCCGAAAGGCGTAATAAATGGTGAGAATCTGAAAGGAGTAATAAATGGTGAGATTGTAATTGGGACCCAGGCAGCCTGACTCCAGAGCCCACGATGCTTACAGCTAAGGACACTGCTTCCTCTATGTCCATATATTCCTTGCCCTCAGCCTACTTCTGGCACATCCCCTGCCCTCCTCTCCTCTGGCTTATGGCATCCCAGGTATCTTTCAAATCCCAGCTCAAACTCCTCCTTTCCTGTGAAGCCCTCCCTAATTATCTTTCAGTTATCTCTATCTTCTGAACTCCCAAAACATTCAATCCATGTCAAGGACTTTAAAGCTTGAACTCCTGCTGTTTGTTTCTCTATTATCGTTTTGGACATATCATGTGGGTAAGTCATTGTAAGCTCCTTCAGGGATAAGCCCTGTTCCATGCTGATCTTGTGTTCACCAGGGCAGTGGGTCTCCAGCTTCAGTACAGAAAGAGAGCAATGAACAGTTCACAGGCTAAGAAATGTAGATGATACTTAAATGCACAAAGAGATGCTGGACCTCATTACAATAAGAAACTTGCCAAGTCTCACTGAGTTCCTATTGATCACTTGTCAGATCGACAGAAATCCCGAAGTGTGACAACATATTCTGATGTCAAGGCTGTGGGGAAACAGGACCTCTCATACATGGCTAACAGGAGGGCGAAATGATCCAACTCTCACAGAAGGGAATTTGACAGTCTAGCAATATCACATGCACATTCCCTTTGACCCAGTAATCCCACGTTTGTGAATTTATCCTAAAGATACACTGGCACAAATCTGAAATGCTGTATGTTCAACGCTTTTCTTTGCAGTACTGTCTGTAAAAGTAAAAGACCAGAGAAAAACCAATGTCAATCAGTAGAGGCCTGGTTGAATAACTATGGTGCATTCACATAAAAGAGTTCCGTGCAGGAACGAGGAAGAATTGCTAGACTGCTTTGGATGAGCTCCAGGATCTGTTGTTAAGTGAACAAAGGGAAGAAAAATGTGTACCTTACGCTACCGTTTGTGTAAGAAAGGTAGGAATATGACTATTTATATATTTGATTATTCTTAAAAAGGAAACACTGTTAAGAATGAACTAAAAACTAAAAAAATTGCGTGATGGGGAGAAATCAGTAGGGCGGAAATTGGAATGAAGGTAGATCTCCCTGAATGAACCTTGCTTTATGGGTTTGACCTTGGAACCAAGTATTTTACATCATTCCAAAACAAAAGTAAACCAAAAGAAAATGTTAGAAACAAACTGAAACATGTATTACATATATATTGGAATTGAACAATAGGTTTCTCACTGTTTGAATGGGACTGCAGATAAGCAAGAGGAAGCCAGAATGATCCACAAGGTAATAAATTAGATTTGGAGGCATTAATGTAAACTCATGCTTAGCTTAATATACAAAATGATTACACATAGAAATAATTGTAGATACGTGTATTTACACTGGTTAGTATACATCCATATATCTCCTTGGTCTGTCAACTGAGAGGGCTTAGAAGCAATTAACACCCCAATAGCAACAAGACAGCTAACACCCAGATCTTGGTTTCTAATACTATTCCCTAACAGAAGGGACCAGAGCTCCTTGGGGAAATGGCCAATTCTAGGACTAGGGTAGGAAACACACAAGATAATCCTGGAGCATTTTGTAGTGTCAGAAAGTAAGGAAGTGCTCAAAAAAATTATAGGGAAGTATGTGAAAGGAACACAAAAGCCAACTGAAGAGCTCCCGATGGCCAAAATGGGACCAATCTGAGCAACAAAATAAATAGTTGTAACAAAGTATAAAATAAATATCTATGCATCTATATGAAATTAATCAGTTAATTATGAAAAAAACAGGGGAGATAAATCTCCCATAGAAAAGAATTCCGGGGTAAGGGTATAGCTCAGTGGTAGGTCATATGCCTGGCATGCCTGGGTTCAATCCCCAGTACTTCCATTAAAAAAAAATTCCAAATAATTTATGTAGATATCCAACCTCAGGGATATGGAGCATAACTCCCCACTCCTTAAGTAGGGGCTTCGAGTAGTGACTTCCTTCCAAGGAGTAGAGTGTGGAAAGGGAGAAAAAAAGAGTAGCTTTGCGGTAGAAAAACCTGACAAAAACTACCTCAGCCAGGTGATCTATGTTAAGATCTAGTCATGCTGGCATATGTATCCTTGACATGATGCAAAGAAAACAGCACTTTATCTCTGTGATCTTCCTCCCCAAAACACATAATTTAGTCTCATTATGAGAAAATATCAGAGAAATTCCAATTGAGGGACATTCTACAAAACGCTTGACCAAGTACTCCTCAAAACCGTCCAGATCATCAAAAACAAAGAAAACCCAAGTCACAGCCAAGAAAAGCCTACGGAGACATGGTGACTAAATGTAATGGGAAATCCTGGATGAGATCCTAGAACAGAAAAAGGACGTTAGGTTAAAAACTAATGAAGTTTAAATAAAGTGTGAACTTGAGCAAGGTATCACTAAAGGTTCATTAATTGTGACAGGTGTACCATATTAATGTAAAGTGTTCATAGTAGGGGAAGGTGGATGTGGGGACACATGGGAACTCTGCCCAGGACTGATGAGCCACCAGCACACTTGGACCCAGATTCTAAAATACCCTTTCCCAAAAAAAGGAATCACGACTTCTTGGGGAAATGGCTAACTGCAGTTCTGAGGTAGATGAGCCTGGTGCATCCTGTTAGAAAGCAAGGAAATAATGGAGACTATGGGGTCATGTCAAAAAAAAAAAAAAAAAACCATCAATACAAGACCCAACTTGAAGTGGTTCCCACTGGCCAAAGATAGAACAGTTTGAACATGAAAAAGAGTAATAACTACAATGAATTAAAACAAATAAAACATTATATTGTACAACACAGGGACTATAGTTAATATTTTATAATAACTATGAATGGAGTATAACCTTTAAAAATTGTGAGTCATTATATCATACACCTGTAATATATATTTATAGCAACTATACTTCAATTAGAAAGTGAATGAAAAATAAAGAAATATATAAAACACATCAAATATATGAAAATCTATGAGCCCACAATATCCCTTCCCCCACCAACAACCAACCAAGAAATAAAACTTCACTGGTCACCTTTTGGGAATACTAGGGTATCAATCATTCTGATAATATAAAAATGATAAATAAAAGGAAAGAATAAAGTTTTTATCTTGCCTTTCCTGTACAGACTGTATTTCTTCATAACCAAATAGCTTTTTTGTGAGGGAAATTTCTTCTGTGCAGAAGAATCACAGCTAATACATGCAGGAGGAAAGACAGAACTAAAGAAAATCACCATTTTGTAACCTCTAATGAAATAGTAGAACCAGGCAATGATCAAATTGGTTGCTAAAACCATTGAATAAAACGTTGATGCAGAACTTTAAAACAGATGGACCAGACTGACAACACTTAAACCCACTGAGCAATGTTAACTGAAAGTGAAATAGCTGGCTACAATGTTTTTCACCTGTGGAACATTCTTACCGAAAAATACTGAATCTAATCAAGCTTCTAACCATCAGCTTATAGAAAATAAGAGATGGGTGGAACATAACAAAAACAGCGCCAGAAGGATACACTCAGTCAGACCCAGAATGTTGGAAATTCTACAGAACAAATGATACAGTCTTCTCAACAAATAAATAGCATTAAAATAATGGGAAAGGACTGTTACAAATTAAGAGACATAGCAACCAAACACAATGTGTAGATCTCACTGGATCCTGATTCGAAGGAGCCAAATGTGAATTTTTTTAAAAAAGACATTTTTGTGACTACTTTGGAAAACTGAACATGGACTGGGAACTTGATAATATTAAGAAATTATAGTTAATGTTGCTGAGTGCAATGATAGAATGGAGGTTATGTTTCAAAAAAATTAAAAGTCCTCTACTGTATAGTATAGGGAACTATATTCAATTTCTTATAATGAAATGTAATGGAAAAGAAACTGAAAAAAATATATATGTATGTATGTATATGTATAACTGAATTGCTTTGCTGTATACCTGAAACTGACATTGTAAATTGTCTACACTTCAATAAAAAAATTAGGAAAAAATAATTAAAAAATAATTAAAAGTCTTTGTCTCTTAGAGGAACATACTGGTGAACAAATAAGATGTGTAGGATTCACGTTCAAGTATTCCACCGCACTTCCTCCAAAAAAGTGGACAGAATTGAAACAAAAATCCAGAATGTTGAGTTATTGAATCCAGTGGTGGGTGGATACATGGAGTTCACTATACTGTTCTCTCTAAATCTGTGTATATTTAAAGATGTTGATGATAAATAGTTTTAAAATCTTTTTTAATTAAAAAAAAGGGTGCGTGTTTGAGGGCACCAAGAGGATTTTGATTCTAGATTGGGGGTATTTTAAACAAGCAGCCTAGGTGATTCTGACCCATCAAGTCCAGGACCAAATTGAGGGAATCTGCTTTAACGTCACACTGCTCTAGGTAATAAACCCTCCATAGGTATTTATTGATATATTGATTTTGATCAGAAATTGAAGTTGGGAAATTCTTTCCATATGGAAAAAAATACAGGAAAGAACAAATGCAATAAGAACTCGTAAAGAGAAGTATTTCATGGGCCTGACCAAGGATGCCCACCTCCTAGGGTTGTAGTCTGTCACATCTTTGTCGGAGCCCATTTTATAACAGGGTGTTTGTTCTGGATTCTCCCAACTCATTAATAGAAGGATCAGCTGGATTCCAAAGACTTCCTAAATGGGTGCCACCTCTGTAATTCTCTTTCCTCCAGCTGCTGGGCTGTGCAAGCGCCGAGTTTGGGCTGATTTGTTACAGGGTCCGGCAGTCTCCCTTTCTCTCCTCCCCAGACGCCAAGAAAAAGCATGTTTTCTGAGGCTTATGAGCCTTCCATCCTCTCAATTTGCGTAGACGCACATTTTAGCTCATGTACCGACAGCAGTAAAAGAAGAAATCATCAGAGCCTGTGCTTCTGTGCAGCAGTCCCCCAAGATCTCTAAGAAAGCAGGTCTGTTTAGGTAGACCAGAAGCGAGAATCCTCCCGGGGCACCTGAGCTACTGAGTAATTGGGCTGCAGCTGCTTTTCCTCCTCCTGCACTCATTCCTGGTTCAGCTCGCCGACAACAGGGATTTACCAGTTAATTGGCTGTTTCTCTGATTGTCATTCACTTGGGCGCTCTTCCCTATTCTTTGTTGCTACAAAACGCTTCTTTTAAAATGATTTGCTTTCCTTTGGCTCCAGAAGAAAAATGAGCAACACTGAAATCTTTGGGGTTTGTTAAAGAGAGGCAAATCTACCTGGGGAGATGGTGTGTGTTGTGGGATTCGGGGTGCTGCTGTGAACAGGGAGCGGAGTGGGGCTGGGAGGGGCGGCCTGGGTTATACATTATATAAAGGAGCTGGACGAGTTTCACTTCTCAGAACCAGTTGGGCAGGTTGGGTTTCTTTTTATTTCTCACCACTCAGTCGAACACAGGAAACTTTCAGCTTCATCAGGTGAATGGTTTACCTGGAATTGTTGGGAAAGGTTAGCAGCTGGGGCTTAGTTTCCAGCCCTCTTCATCCTCTCAGTTCGGTGCTGGACCCCAAAACAGAGGCAAGGCAAAAGAACTGAGCGGACATTGAGGTGGGGAGGGTGTTCACTAGCTATCGGTTCAGCTTTAGACCTAGGTTACCAATGGTTTTCTGACATTGAGTTTGTGCCTCTGCCTGCCACAGGTTACGTCATGGTATTGGGCTTTGGTGGTCACCCCATCTCCTCTCATTGCTTAGTGCCAAGCTGCTGGACTTCCTGCCAAACTGACCCAGAGCCTCCCTCCCTTACCTCTTCAGTGGAAAGTTCCGAAGTGATTCTGAGTGTGCCTCTTTGGAGTGCTTTGCAATTTTTTTTTTAATGGGAGTTTTGCCATGCAGGAATCCTAATTGGTTCCTCAGAGATGAGATGATTCTTTTGGCTCCCACAACCTCTAGATTTCTGCAAACCATTCTCTGTTTACCAAATGAACACAGCCATCCAGGAGCCAAGAAGAAATCTGTTCCAAGCCCTTTCTACTTAAAGAAGAAATGACCGCTATATGCTGTAAATCGAAAGGGATGTCTGGGAGTTGAATTCCAATAAGAACCTCTTTTAACTCAGAAATTCATCCGAGCGATAGGTGAGGTCAAGTGGATTAGAGCAAATACCTTGCAAGTGCGGAGTAGGTGCCCTGCAACTCAGTGGCCTTTTTCCCTCCCTGCATTGCCCAGAATAGGGGAACGGGGTATTTAAATAACCAATGCCCAGACAGCTCCCCAGATCAATTAAATCTATCTCTGGGGAGGGTTTTCTTTTTGTTTTTGTTTTTTTGGTTTGCTTTTGTTTTTGCTTTAACCCCCCAGGTGATTCCAAAGGGCTATAGGGTCAAGACCCACCACTCTAGTAAAAAGACCAGTGGGCTGGGTTATTACAAATGACTCTATTCTGAGATTATTTGAGCTCTAAAAGTCTATGATTCTCTTTCAACTGGTCTCTCTCCTGGAAACAAAGAGCATACAAGGGCTAGCTGTTTTTCCATACCACCTGGACCGTCTCTAAAGGTGCCTACAGTGTAAAAAGACCTAATTGGGTCAGTGTGCTGGTGAGTCCAAATTGGCTTACCAGGCTTAAGTAAACAGGTAGTGTGGTTTACAAAGGAAAAATACAAGCTACTGGTGTTTCTGATACATTGGGGCCTACCAGCTAGTTTCAAGCGAGTCGTGGAATTTTTCTTAATGCATATTTAAGTCCTCTAGCTGTGCTAGTTTCCAGTTCCCTCGATAAATTCGGTTAATTGGAAATACACCCTTCTTAAGAATGGCTTTAAAATAAAAATGGGGTCCCCCTCCCCCACTGGTGGAAATTTAGATACTTAAAAAACTAAGGAGATTATGTTATCCAAAATATGCATTTTTGTCTGGTCTGGACTTTAATTAGATATTACTGTAGTTGCCTAAATGAATAGAGAGAGGCTTTAACTCTTGAACTTAAGGCACAATTAGTCGGGCATAGAAAGAACTCTAAAGGGATACTAATTGCTTTTAAAAAGAGAAATTGAATTGAACCAGAGAAGCAGAAAATTACCTTTGTGGAGAATCATCTTGGTTGTTTAAGAAAGGGAGGCCTTGTTGAAATTGGAACAGCTAAATGAGCGTGGCTGGGAGGAGGTCCTTACCACTTTCCCAGCCAGACATGAATCCCAAAGGCAGACACTGGAAGCTCGAATGCCACCCAGTTAAGGCATTAACATCCTGTCTTTCTGGACTCTGTAACCAGAGTGCTTTTCCAGAACCCGTGCCAGCGATTATTTCGGCATCTTCCAGCAAGGATTCCCAATGTTATTTGTAAATGTTATCTCCAAGGGTGTGTCGTAAAACTGCCTCCGTGAAGGTAATTTAAATTCAGTTTAATTTCTAAAATGAACCTTCGGGGCAGAGGTGAGGTGGCACTCCTCTCTGTGAACTCTGCAGCCCTTCAGGGTGCTTTACCTGGAGGATGAGTTCAACGTGTGTAGAAACTTGCACCCAGAGCTCTGTGAGTCTGGCAAACTCACACTCAGCGTGGTGCGTCACAGCTACAGAAACGCCGGGAACCACTGACCTGGAGATGAACCCAGAGATGCTCTTTCCAGGAGGAGGCACTCAGAAAATCCACCCCTCTTGCCCCCAGAAAATCTTCCAGGGGGCTGAGGGTGTGTGTGGCTTATTCAGTACCACATGCAAATGGTCCTTGGCTTTTCCCTCACATTTGTTATTTTAGCTGAGCGCACGAAATAACAACATTTGGAAATATTTATTTAATAAAATCCGGTGGTGACCGCTGGACACTTGTCTGTCCCCATCTTCCCCCACCTCTCATCAGCACATGCACAGCCCACCAGTCCTTCCCTAACCAATGTCCTCTCTAGGGCTTCTCTTCCCACCTCACAGCCTTCTTTCTTAGGCTCCTTTGTGGGCCCTCTGCTCACTGCCTGACTTGTGCCAGAAAGCCCTGAGCTTGGTCCTGGGCCCTCATCTTGTCTGTGTCACTCTCTCCCTTGGTGACAGCATCCACGGCCATGACTTTACGTCCCACCTCTATTCTGACCCCTCCCTCATCTATATCTTCAGCTCAGACTGGCCTCTGGGGATGAGGACATCGCCACTGGGGTGCCCTATAGAAACCTGAATGCTTGATTCCCACCCTTGCTCTGTTCTCCACTAAGTAAAGTGAGATCCCCGAGTGGCTCACATCAAAACCTAGTAGTCATTCTCAGTTCCCCATCTTCCAGCCTTCCTTCTAATCTGTCAGCCAGTTCGGCCAGATTTATCTCTAAAATATATTCCTAATCCTCCCCCTTATCTCCACGTCCACTTTTACCATCCTCTCTGGCCCAGATTATCTAATAGCCTCCTGGCTGATCTTTCTGCTTTCACTCTCACTCCTACAATTCATGCTCCACACAGCAGCCAGAGTGAACTTTGCAAAATGTAAATCAGATCATGTTAATCGCCTGATTAAAACTCTGCAATGTTATCCTAGGAATGCAAGGATATCTTGTTCTGTAAAACACCATATTAACAGATTAAAGGGGGAAAAAAAACTACATGATCATCTCAGTGGATGCAGAGAAAGCATTCAATAAAATTCAAATTAAAGCTCTTGGCAAACTAGACACAGAAGAGAACTTCCTTAATCTGATCAAAGGTATACCTACTGAAATACCAAAGCAAACATAATCATATTTAATGGTCAAACTCTTAAAACCATTTCCACTGAAATCAGAAAGAAAAAAAGGTAACTTCTATCATTGCTTCAAGTTAGCAAATTGTCTTGAAAGTCGGGGTCAAGGTGAAAATTCATTCTGACAAATTCTTATCAAGTGCTTACTATGTGCTGGAGCAGTTCTAGGCTCTTAAGATTCACCAGTAAATACAAAACAGAAAAACAACATTGATCGTACACTGTAGTGATAGAAGGCAGAAAATAAACAATAGATGTTAGACTCACAGACATAGAAAACAAACATGCTTACCAAGGGGAAAGGGGATGGGAAGAGATAAGTTGGGAGTTTGGGATTTGCAGATACTAACTACTACGTATAAAATAGATGAACAAGTTTCTACTGTATAGCACAGGGAACTACATTTAATACCTTGCAGTAACCTAAAATGAAAAATATGAAAACAGAGAGGGGTGGATATTAACTCAATGGTAGAGCACACGCTTGGCATGCAGGAGGTCTGAGGGTCAATCCCTAGTACGTCCATTAAAAAAAAAACACATGAAAATAAATATATGTATATGTATAGCTGAAACATTATGCTGTACACCAGAAATTGATACAACATTGTAAACTGATTATACTTAATAAAAAAAAATTTTTAAAATAGATGTTATTATAGGCTTCACTGTCTCCCCCCCAAAACTCACGTGTTGAAGCCCTAACCCTCAGTATCTTAGAATGTGACTATATTTGGCAGTAAGATCTTTAAAGAGGTGATTATGTGAAAATGAGGGTTAGGGTGGGTCCTAATCCAACCTGACTGGTGTCCTTATCAGAAGAGAAAATGTGGACACACAAGAGACACAGAGGGTGGGGTGGCGGGGACAAAGGACAGACCCTGTGAGGACAGAGGCGCTATGTGTAAAGCAAGGAGAGAGGCCCTAGGGAAAAACAGACCTGCCGACACCTTGATCTTGAACGTCCCAGCCTCCAAAACTGTGAGAAGACAAACTTCTGTTGTTTAAGAGACCCAGTCTGTGGGACGTTGTGCAGTCCACCAGAAACTGACACAGTGTAACTGACTGTACTTCAATTAAAAAAAAAAAAGAAAAAGATACCCAGTCTACAGTATTTTGTTGTGGCCATCCCTGCAAACCAATACAGATAAAATAAATTAATTATACAGCACGATCAGAAAGTGACAAAATACTGTGGGGAAGAAAAAGAGCAGAAAAGAGGTCAAGGTTACTGGGAAGCAGGGGTATAGACTGCAATGTGACATTGGGCGGTCAGAGTAGGCCACACTGAGACAGAAAAAGAGAAGCCGTGTGAGAACCGGAAAGGAAGAGGCTGGAGGGTGGGGACTGAGCAGACATGGGTACCCAGAGAGCTTTAATTTTATCAGTAAGGTTTGTGTCTTGAGCTAGAAAGTGGGTTTATTACATTATCATCCATACATTTTGGTTTGCCTGATATATTTCACGTCAGTTTTTTTTAAAGATTGGATTTGAAGGGTGGGCAACTGGACACCGGCTGGTTATTATCACAAGAGTGCAGCAGGAGAGGCTAAGACAACAGCAGTGTGGCTGGAGAGGGCAGGTGGGTACCAGCAGTGCAGGGCCTGCAATCCCCAGGATGCTGGGACTGATTGAGTGCGGGAGGTGAGAAAGGGGAAGGCTTTCGGATGACTTGCTGGCCGCTGCACAGGTGTCTGGAGAAAGGTGTGCCATTACCTGTACACAGGACGAGGAGCCATATGGGGTGAGGGGCTCGCGATGGGACCCTGAGCTCAGTCTTGGTGGGATCTTGAGCTCAATTTATTTTTGAGGTCTGCTTGATGGTCAAAGGCCAAAAAAAAAAAAAAAAAAAGGAAAGAGATTAAAGTGTATGTCACATCTATGATTCTGTAAATTTCACTCAATGCTTTAGGGTAGCCTCCTTTCTGGGTAGACACCAGGGGTAGGAACCCAGGATCAAGCTGAAATCACATCCCTCTGCTAGTCCTTAGGGCTCAGGCACTGCACACACCCCTGGGTTCCATGCTCAGAACCTCCAGAAAACTGCCTCTCACCCAGACCCCCTCCCAGGCCAATTTCACAAACTGCTAAGAGGATGTTAGTGTGGGAAGGATCTTACAGAGCAGCTAGCCAAAAGCACCCTCCTTCTTTTAAATGAATGTTAAATTCTAGAATAGATTTAGATTGACAGAATAGTTGCAAAGACAGTACAGAGTTCCCTGATCCCCACACCCAGATTCCTCTATTATTAACATCTTACATTAGTATATTTGTCACAATTAATGAGACAATACTGATACATTATTATTAAGTAACATCCACACTTTATTCAGATTTCCTTAGTTTTTTACCTCCTGTCCTTTCCCTGGTCCAGGAACCTATCCAGGATATCCCCTTCCATTTAGTCATCGTGTCCCTTAGTGTCCTCTTGACTAACAATTTCTCAGACTTTCCTTATTTTAGATGACCTTGAAGATTTTGAAGAGCACTGGTCAGGAATTTTGTAGAATGGCCCTCAGTTGGGATTCACTTCATGTTTTCCTCTCCTCCCCCCCCTTTTTTTAAGTAGCAGAGGCTGCCTCCCTTCCCCTCAAACACAAGGAGAGAACAGCAGCTGGTTAAAGCCTGAAGTGATGGCGGGAGAGCCTCAGGGTGTCTCTGCGGGACTCTGCAGGGCTCTGAGAAGCCTAGTCTAGAACAATCCCGCATTTATAGACCAGGAAGCAGCCCTGCCCAGCCCCCACCCCCTTTCTGGGCACTATCTTCCCCGTCACCCACTCACTCCAGTTGCATACGTTTCCTTCCCATGTGGATTTCCTGTCCACAGGGAGCTCTCTTATTGTTCTGACCCTCCCCACCTACACACACTTGAATCTATCATTACATTCAGGTCCTTCAGCTTAGTAGACAGGTCAGTGGGTCAAGGACCACTTTGAGAAGTTAGCCAGAAAAACACACATTTAACAACACACATTCTTGTTCCATCATTTCAAGGGCCAGCAAGTCCTCTGTGAACAAAACATGAGGAATCCCCGAGGCAGGGCAACATGTGGAATAGACACACTTACTATGGATCTATGGATTGAATGTTTTGTCTCCCCAAAACTCATGTATAGAAATCCTAACCCCGCCTCAACCTGATGGTATTTGGAGGTGGGGCCTTGGGAGGCGATCAAGTCATGAGGGTGGAGCCCTCACAAGTGGGATTAGTGCCCATGTGCAGGAGACCCCAGAGAGCTCTCTTGCCCTCTTTCTGCCATGAGAGGAGACAAGTGGGCAGTCAGCAACCTGGAGGAAAGCCCCGGGCCCTCTCCAGAATCTGACCACGGTGGCTCCCTGATCCCAGACTTCCAGCCTCCAGGACTGAGACATAAATTTCTTTTGTTTATAAACCACCCAGTCTATGGAGCTTTGCTACTACAGCCTGAACAGGCCAAGACAGCTGTCTCAGCGATATGAGACGGGTCTCCCCAGTACCTTTAGATGCGTGGGCGCACCCAGAACACTCAGGCTTGTCCAAGCCAGGCCTCCAGTGTCCAGCAGACGCAGGCTAATTAATCCTCTTACTAGTGTTGTCACCTTTCTGAGCCCTCTGTGTTCCCTTTTACACTCTGTAAAGCGGGGGAAACATGCAACACAGAGGTGGTGGTGAGGACGGAGTGAGACAAAGCCCAGCACAGGCAGTGGTATCATTACTGTTGTCGGTGGTGCTGTTGTTGTTACCAGGCATAAACAACACAGCCGCTCCTTTTTTTCCCGTGCTGGTCTCACTCACCAGCAGACCACGGGTGGAATAACACCCAGATCTAACACTTTTCTAGGATCTGTAGCATTTGAGGCAGTGACCAAAGGGGGGCATTTCTCAGCTGGCTGAGGCCCAGGTTGCAGCTCAAAGCTCAAAATAACCCTAGAAGACAGAGGGCGCTTGGCGCTTCATCTGGATTGCCTCGGCTGGAGACGGGTGCCGAGGGAAGGTCTCAGCATGTCCTTCTGCTAAGCCGTGTGCTTTTCAAACTGCAGGTTGCAGCCCATTAATGGATACTGAAATCAACACAGTTGGTCATGACTGCCCCCCTACCCCCAAAAAAAGAAAGGAAAAAGAAAGAAATAGACTGAACTAGAACAGAAAATATCAGATGGCATCATTTGTAGAAAGAAAAATATTGTTTCAGGAAATCTATTTTGCTTGCATGCGTGTGTGTGTGTGTGTGTGTGTGTGTGTCCACTGGGTCATGCTGTAAAATGTCTTTCTACAGTCAGAAGTCAAAAATTTTAAAGAGCCCCTTCTCTGCAGCATGTGATAGAATGAGGTCTGGGGGATCTATAAAGTGCACCCCAAGGAACAAGAGAGAAGGGAGAGCTTTTAGGGCTAAGAAAGTCAGGACTAAGGGTAGGGCCTGGGAGTGGAAGGTGCTGGAATCTGTCACCACCACAGCCCCACCCACCCCGCAGGTTATTATTTTATTCTCTTCTGCCTCCTTTTAGAAATGAACAGTTAAAAATACACACCAACCTCTTAAACAATGAGGACTTGTGTGTTTGTCTGCAGGGGCAGCAAGGAGATCGGAGGACAATGTCCTGTCCTGTAGCCGGTGCTGCGGGGCCCAAAGCCCCAGGGACAGAGTGGGAGGCAGCGGCTTTAACAGGACAGGATGATGGCAGCGAGACTCTGGGCCTAAGAGGAGGGTCTGATCCACTGGCACCTCCCCTCCTGTGGCTCCTCCTGCCCTCAGGGTGGAGTCGAAACAGACCCCTTCACCGACCTGGCCCTTGGTTTCTCTCCAACATTGCCTCGCTCTCTCCAGGTACTCCAGAGTCCAGACAGCCTGAATTACTTCCCAGACCATCACGCTGCCCTGCGATGCCTCAGTTTTATTAAATGAATAGGTAGAGAAGCAAAGGCCAGCTCTCCTGAGGTCAAGTTCTGTTTGCTCTGGCAGGCTCTGTAGCAAGAATTTCCAGGAATCTGAGCCATGAGGGGCTGGGGAGAGCAGGAAATGCTAGTCCAAGGACAGATATGAGTCAGAGAGGCCGGGAGACCACACCAAGTCAGAGCTGGCCCTGCCTGGCCAGGGGGGTGGGGCCGGACGGTCCTGCAGAACAGGCTGCGGCAGCTTTGCCGCCTTTGATGGTCCTGGCTGTGCGGGGGCCGCGGGGGCCCAGCTCCTGTCCCCCGGGCACCTTAAAGGAACTTCAGGACCTCTGACTCCAGGTTCAAAGGTGGGAAAGTCCAAGGTGTGTTTGGGGCATGGGAAAGCGAGCAAACAGTGAAGGAAGGGGCAGAGAGGCCAGGGTGGGGGGTGGCCTGGAAGGCCAGCTCAGAGGACAGGTCTTGTCCAAAGCCATGGGAGACCACCACAGGGGGAGGTGGGCTGCAACCATTGCCCTCTATAATTGCAAATTTTTGCAAAATTGCACACAAATTTTGGCATGTTTTTCTAGGAAAAAGACCATAGTTTTCATCAGATCCTCAGAAATGTTGTGACCACAAACAGTAAACAAACCCTGTGTTGGAGGCTTTTGAGCAGGTTTTGGGACTATCACTCTGGCAACGGTGTGCATGGGAGAACGGAGTTTCCCAAGGTTCCCTGGTGGAAAAACATGTTTCATGGCAAGACGTGCGTAAATATTTGTGATCTGACATTTGGTTGCTTAATAAGATTGCCTGTCTCTCCACCTAAGAGTTAGAATTTTTATTTTCCAATAGAAGTGGCCCCCACTGGGATCCACATGCGTATAATGTTCACAGGGACCTCGAAAGGAAAGATTCTTTTCTTTGCTCCTTACTCCCTAGCGGACTTTGACTCTGCCTGGAGCCCTCTGCCACAGGCCCTGCTTTTCACCTCATTCCAGGCTGGTCCAATACTGGGACATTTATTTGTTCATCCGACAAATCTTTTTTTGAGGGCTGACCATGGCTAAGCATTGCACTAGGTAGTGAGTAAGGCCTGCACCTTGACCTCAAGTAAAACACAAGGCAGTGGGGGAGACAGATGGGAATCAGGTCACTGCAGCAGGTGCTGAAGGGAACAAATGCGGGGTTCCACTCCAGCACGGGGGAGGGGACAAGCTGGCCTGAGCCATCTGTGGCAGGACTAACGACAGCAAGTTGGAATGCAAGGCCGAGATGAAGCCTCATCTCCTCTCTTTGCCAAAATGCCTAGCGATCCCATTGAACTTGACTTTCCTCACATATGCAGATGGACCCCACGTAGACCCTCTGTAATCGAAGACCAACCACTATTGGCTTCTGTGTGTGTGTGTGTGTGTGTTTTCCCCTTTTCCTTATAGGTTCTAGGATGTGGAGGGATGAAGGAGCTGGCCTCAAGAGAAACTCAAAATGTGTTGTTAATGTCATCAAGTTCATTGCTTTGAAGAATCAGGACATTTGGTTCTCTTCTTCCCAGGGGTGTCCAGCGGCAGATGCCTCTTCTGTTCATGTCTCTGCTGACATCTGTGCCTGGATCTCCAGGGCAGAGGTCCCCTGATAGCACACCCCTCCCTCCCCAGGAGCAGTACTGGGGGCGATGGTGAGGCATGCTGCCCTTCTCTTTTCTGTCCTGCTTCCTAACGCTCCACCCCACCATAACTGCACCATTGGTCCTTAATGTGTCAGACTTATCTGAATGGCTGGGGATGAACAGGGGCAACTGTCCATCAGAGGGAATCCACTTCATATGATTCTCCACCTGATCCAAGAGGAAGGCATCAGAGAAGTCCAACCCTGCATAAGGAAGCCCCATAGGGACTCCTGAATTTCTCATCTTGCTCTCCTACCTTCAGCTCCCACCTCTTCCAGGCCACAGTGCAAATTTCCACCCTCCTTTTTAAGGAGTCCCATTTCCTACCCACAAGGTTGGTTTCGCCCTAGAACACGTCTTCTTCTCCCTAGGTGGATATGGTCATTCCTGGAGGTACTTCTGCCAGAGTCAGCTGGACCTGCTCCCTCTACACTAATACCAAAGCTGGGATAGGGTTGGGGCTGTAGGGGAGGAGTAACGGGTGACCCACCAGCTGGGACTGAGAGCTCCTGCTCAGTGGCTGGTACAGAATGTGGCTTCTTCCTGTGCATCAGCATGGTAACCATCATTCAGATACAAATATGTCTCCTAAGACAAACTTTAATTCTCAGAAAAGGTACAGTCTAGATCCACATGAAGGGAGGCAATCTTTGCTCTAAGTGCAACATCATCTGCACAGATCCCTGCCTGCGATGGATCCAGCAGTCACCATGTAGGGAGGTGTTCGTCCCTTGGGCTGCTCCCCCTCCCCCAACCTGGCTTCTAGGCCTCTGAGCCTACAGAATTCAACATGCACTTTGCTGTACTATATGATAATAGTCAATTCTGCTATAGAAAATAAGAAAAACAAATGGGATGGGTGCAATTCATAGGAAGTCTTAAGTAGAGATAGAAAGCAAGTAGTTTATGAGCTATGAGCAAAACACATGTATTTAAAACAGATAGTAAGTTAGTAACCCGTAAACATGGAGGGAAGAAGATAGATAGAAAGGGATGGAGAGACCAAGTCATAAGATGCAAAGCATGTCAGGCTGATAGCTAAGTCATCCTCAAAATGGCCAATTTGAAGACCCCCATATTGGTCCCACTTCAGCCTCATGTGTGCTCTGCCCTAGAAATGAAGATCAAACTGTTGGCTGAAGACATGGAAATAACCTAAATGTCCATTGACAGATGAATGGATAAAGAAGTTGTGGTACACATATACAATGGGATATTACTCAGTCATAAAAAAGAATGAAATAATGCTATTTGCAGCAACATGGATGGACCTAGAGATTACCAAGTCAGACAGAGAAAGACATCATATGATGTCATTTATATGTGCAAGCCAGAAATAGACTCACAGACATAGAATACAAACTGTGGTTACCAGGGGGGAAAGGCGGTGGGGAGAGATAGTTCAGGAGTTTGGGATTAACAGACACATATTACTATATATAAAATAGATAAACAACAAGGACCTACTGTATAACACAAGGAACTATATTCAACTTCTTGTAATGAGCTGTAATATATGCTCTGAAACTGAAAAGAAACTGAAAATGTGTGTGTATGTATGCATATATATATATATAAACTGAATTGCTTTGCTGTACACCTGAAACTAACATTGTAGATCAACTACACTTCAGTAAAAAATAAGAATCAAAACAAACAAACAAACAAAAAAACCCCTGGCTATAGAACAGGCTGATCAGTGAGCTGCATCTATTGGCCAGGTGTCCTCAGCCCTGTGACTGATAGAGCATGTGTGTGTTGGCTCCAGGCCAAGGCCATGTGTTCAACCTTGTATTAATCAGGGTTCTCTGGAGAAACAGAACCAATGAAGTATATGTGTGTGTACATATATATATTTGTATATAGAGAGATGTACTATAGATATGTAGATATATATATGTACATATGTGTGGAGAGAGAGAAATTTATTTTAAAGAATTGGCTTATGTGATTATGGAGGCTGGCTAGTTCAACATCTGCAGGGTAGCCCAGCAGGCTGGAGACCCATGGAAAATTTGCTGTTTGAGTCTGAAGGCAGAATTCCTTCTCTGTCTGGAGAGGTCTTTTTCTTAAGGCCTTCAGCCAATTAGATGAGGCCCACCCACCTTATGGAGGGCAATCTGTTTTGTTCAAAGTCTACTGATTTAAATGTCTTTCTTCTTTTTTTATTGAAGTATAGTCAGTTTACACTGATTTAAATGTTAATCTCCTTCAAAATATACCTTCACAGAAATATCTACAATATTCTTGGACTGAACAGCTGGGTACTGTAGCCTAGCCAAGTTGACATGATTAACTATCATGAATCTCACCTCTGGTTCCCATAACTTCTCCAACATTGGGCAAGGCTGAAGAAGCTGAGAAAGAGACAGAAGTGTGAGCACTGCACAACCAGGAGTCAGACAGATGGTCCTTCTACCCCATCTGCACCCTCCCCTAAGTGTGCTAACCTGCCTTATTTCTTTCCCTTTGCTTCCTGTAAGTTTTAAATGGATTTAATAAAGTGTTACTGGAGTTTGTTCATTGGATCCGTGAGCCTTTTCTTCCCTGACCTGTGGGATAACTTACCTGGTAGTGGACTGGGAAGGTACCATTGCCTAAGGTAATTTCTCACACTACGATACCCAAACACCTGGTATCAGCTTTGCAATGACATTTTTCTGCACCTTAAGCCACATCCATTTTTATTCTTTGTGGGCAGTGTGGATGGGAATGGGAGGATCAAAACCCTCCTCTCCATCAATGGCTTAATGGGTTTTATTCTTCTCCTTATAAAACTCTCCATATATATTTGATTGTGTTTTTCAGGGACTGGAGGACTGGGGAGAAACTGTGAAATTATCTTCTGTCCTGCAGGAGTTGGTTCTTAGGAAGGACAGGTACCCTAGTCAGGGGTTCTGATCAAAAAAAGAAAACACGAGCAGAAGTTCCCAGATCCGTTCCCTTCTCCAGCTCCTCTGTTAGGACCCCCAACCCCAGGCCATCATGGAAGTCGTCTCTACATTGGAAAGGGAGTCTTTGCTCTCCTGATATTACAAGGTGTGTCCAAGCAGTGGGGGTGGCATGCACTGGGAATTAAGCTCCTTAAAAGCAGGGACTTGTTTTTCTCCAAACCCCCAGCACCTACATCCTGCCTGGCACATTTACAGATGCTCAGTGCAAATTTGCTAAATTGAAAAGGAGTCAGAGGGAGAGCCTGCTGACTGGCCTGCAGTGAGGAGAGATTTGTTTCTAACATCCCACATTGGGAATCTGAATGCAACTTTCCCTAGAAGTGCTGTTCCACATGGTGACTACGCTCCCATTAGTACCATGGCTCGGCCCTGAAGGAGTTAAGTAGGCTTTTGTCTACTAGGGACATAATGAGCATATGTAACCCTATTTTCCTGTGGGATATACATTACAAAATTTAGCAAGTTTTCTTTCGGAATTAACTTATTTATAAATGGAGAACTGGCTGTACACATTCACCCCCATTGTCAGCAAGCCCCAAAATTCAAGTGTGTCCATATGCTGGTGAGTATATGGGAAAGGGTTCACGTTCATGAATTCCGTCATCTCCCTCCACCCAAGGCGTGTGCAGTGATTTTACACTCCATCCTGTGCCTTGTAACTTAGGTGCCGTAACAGCCTAGGGTACAAATCGCTCCTTATTTTCGCACCTTCTTCTCAATGTACACCGTCAGCCCCCAGTACATTGCAAATGCAAGAAATAATCACCACATTGCTTCTTAGGAGAGACTTACTTCCTACTCACACCTTCTCCCAGGAAAGTGGGAGGGGTGGCCTGTGAAGGGTGGGTGATGGGGGAGAATGTGTACAGCTGTGCTCACAGCCCCCACCCCACCCCTCCACAGCACATCCACTCCTTCTTAAGGAGCGGGAGCCCATAAACAAATATCCTTTTTCTACTGTTCACTGAAATGATCCCGCCTGGCTCAACCCTCTAGTCTTAGCAGTAGAGGAGAGGTTTCTGCTTTTCAGAATGAATGTTGTTGGGGAGGTGGGGGTAGGGTGGGACACACTTTATTAGAGACTAAATGTTTTGAATGAATGGAACATGCTAAATGTGAACTGGAACACTTTCTATAGCATAAAGCCCATGCAAACCTTTTAAAAGTGGCCTGGGAAATGGGTTCCAGAGAATATTTCTGCAGCTCCACATATTCAAGTTAGATTAGTGGTTCTCAGCTGGGGACAGTTTTGTCTCCCTGAAGACATTTGGCCATTTTTGGAGACATTTTTGGTTCTGATGACTGGGAGGGAGGAGCAGAGGCCAGAGACTCTGCTGAACACCCTACAGCGCACAGGACAGCCCTTCTATCTCCTACAAGGAAGAATGATCCAGCACAAAACGTCAGTGTTGCCGAGACTGAGAAACCTTAAACTAGATGGATATATGCAGTCTGTGTGTCAACACTATGATATTATCTAGGGAAACATTCAGAGACCATTAACAAACCTAATATTTGCAAAGATTACATTGTATAAAAAGGCAAATGACTTTCTTCCGAATTTTATTTCCTTATCATTGGTTTACCATACAGGCTTTTACAGCATGATTTAAGAATTTTTAAGTTTAAAAAAAATTGTTTTTAAGTTTTCCCTAACGTTTGATCTCTCACTATTAACCATTTTCCACAAATAAATCACTTTCTTATTACTCAAAGTGAGTAATTATTGAGGAAACAGAAGAAAAACTACAAAGTGTCTTGAGATAAAGTGGCTGGCTTATTCACCAACTAAGTGACTGCAGCAGATTGTATTTTCTGACAATGACAGCCTCAGTGTCCCCCATCCTTCATGCTCTTCTAATAATGTGACTTTGGCATTCCTCCCATCAAGAGGTGGGGCCTCTGTTCCCCCCGTTGAGTCTGGGAGAGGTTATGACTATGGCACAAGTGAAACTACATGACTTCTGAGGCTAGGTCATAAAGGGAATACAGCTTCCTCTTGGTTCTCTTGAAACCTACCCACCATGCTCTGAAGAAGCACAAGCAGCCACATATGTAAGCGTTCTGGCCAAGAGCCCCAGTTGAGGAGCTGAGGTCCCAGCTGAAAGTCAGACAGGTGAGTGAGCAAGTCTTCAGGTGGTTTCTGGCCTCAGCCACTGAGTCACCCTCAGTCCTCCAGCCTTCTCAACTAAGGGTCTGGTCTTTGTAAAACAGATAGAAGCTGTTCTCAGCATGCCCTTTCCAAATCCCCCATCCACGGAATCCATAAGTATAATCAAATTGTTATTTTAAGTCACAAAGTTTCGGAATAATTGCTATGTAGTAAAATACAAGTGCAACCGTAAGTCTTCCTCAAATATATGTAGAATTTATCCTGCAATAAAGCTTGCAAATTACTATACATCATCGATTTGGGAGGAAATTTGATACGTGGCCAAAACAACAAATTCTAAATTTTCAATGTCAAAGATTTTCTACCAAAATGGTAACTAAGTGGCAAACATGCAATCACTCTACTATCCTATACGTAAGGCAGACATCACTAATTAATCATAGAACTGTTTCTTAGTGAGCAAGGATCCAGTCTTAAAACCCTTCTCAACAAAGAATTCAGCAAAGCATGTGAGCAATCACGTGATTGGGACTGGCACACAATTTGAAACTTCTTTGCCATCCTCAATCTTTTTTTGTAAGGGTTGAGCCTGGTTGCCCCTGGCTTATTCCCAGACAGAAGGATTTATCTATTGTTTAATCAGGTGCACAAAAAAGAATGTATGATTGTGCAGCACCTGTTCGCAAAAATTCTGTTATATTAGCTCAGGAGATGAATATGGGGGAATCTTTTTTTGATCATGATTTTCGAGAATTTGGCCACAGAACAAAAATAGCAATCTACTGATGTCAAGAGCCTCTTTTATTAAAAGTAAACAAACTCAAATCCCTAGTACATTGGAAAATGTTTGACTGCTTAAAAAAAGTAGAAGAATCCCTAAAAAAGAAAAAAAAAAGAAGACTAATATGATAAGATGGATCCATATGTCTAGTCTGTGATTGAAGATTGTCAACTTTATGCAACAGTTCAGAGGTGGAATCTTAAATTTTAGTTTGATGAGTCAAGCACAAGATGAAAGGGGGCCTTGGTACGTGTATTATTTTGAAGTTCGTTCAACGTGTGTTGTTAATACCAGGTCTAGGGAAGAGCATGAAGTGAATATGCCCTCTCTTTCTCAATTTTTGGTTTGTGAATTTGATTCTTCACCTTGCAACTGACAGTTAAATTCTCTCTCTCATCTATCAGGGATTCTGAGAAGCCTGAAGTTGTTTATTTTAAAAGGAACATAATAATGGTTATTTGAAGAAAATGACTTGAGGTGATTGAATTCCTGGGCAGGCAGACAAACCACGTCTGTGGTGTCGAAGGTACTTTCTAACCCAAGATTTCAAGGATTTTGGAGACATCACATTCAGCTTATTCTTTCATGGTGGCTTTCTGAACATTAAATTGAGTCACCTATAAAGGGGGGCAGGAATGGGACAGAAAGTAAAAGTAATATTGACTGAAATTCTCTCATTGTTCTTTTGAGAACATTTTAAAAAATCATAATTTAAGCAAGGCAATAACCCTAGGAATATTTTTGAGATCATTAAAACTTGTTTTCTGTACCTCCCTGCCTGCTTTCCTATGGACACAGGACTTTCTCACTTTCAAAACACCCCCTGCTTCCTCTCAATCCCTTTTCCAAACAAACAAACAAACAAACCCTTTGTTTTCCTGTTTTCATTCGGACACCAGATACCTGGAGCGGTCTTTTTCCTCCCCTGTTTCTTTAAGAGCTTCCCTCTCCTATCCCACCCCTCAGAAAAACTGTGACTCCTCGGCTAATCTGATCAACAGATTCAAACTGAGGTGTTACTGTCATCTTTTTCCATTAAGAGCCACTGCCCTAGAGGAAGAAAATAATTGAGAACCAGATAAATTAAATGCAAATGAATTTCATTGTTTTATTTATCTAGAAGACTACATAAAAATTAAAAATTCCAAACAAGGTTAAAATGTCTATGGGCATTAAACTCCCATGATTCTTTGAGAGGTATATGATTGTGTCCATTTTCCTGATGTGGAAATGAAGGCTTAAGCATGTCAAGAGGTTGCTTCGAGTTCCCAGGATTCAAACCCAGACTGACTGAGCTGCAAAGTGCATGCTCTTAACTGCCATGCCTCCCGGCCTCCTGCTATATATCTTGGCTTTGAGAGATTTCGTAGCATAGTCTTTCCTGGGCAACCTGAAGGAGCAAGAACATTTTACCATCCTGATGCCTGAGAGCCAATATTAAAAACAGCACATGTTTGTGACTGTGGCTGTGCTGGAACACTTAGCAAATAACTTGCTTTGGATAGCCAAGGGCTTACTAATTTAAACACCAATTTTTAAATGCGCATGGAAAGTCTTCTTAAGTGTGTTATGTAATTTTTTGCCTTCTTAGCTGGATATTCTAAACGTTATTTAGCCTTTAGCCTTTCCTTATATACTCCAGGTTCACCAGTGTGAACATTAGCTGCAGTTAACAAGGCTCTAAGACAGCAGTGCCCTGGGGACTGCTGAAGTACATGGAGCTGTTTTTAACCTACATTTTAAGTGGTCCCAGACTACCGTGCTATTTGAGTTCTTGTGTCTGCTTTTCATAGATTTTCTGCCTGCTGTCAGCCTCTTGGTTATTGACACTCAATGCTATTAGTATCTGTCCGCAGTAGTCCCTCTTTGCCCTCTTAGATTTGCTACTTATAATCTGTGCTTGATGTGAAACCAAGATATCTAGGCATGATCTGTCTGAAAAAAAAAAAAAAAAAAGAGTAAACACTCATTGAACGGCTAAGGGGATTTCTTGTGAGTAGGGAACATGAATTTTCGTGAATAGCATTTATAACATCTATTTTAACTTCCTGATTCTCTGGGTCAATAATGCATCGATGAGATCATTAGTTAACCAATGTACTAGCCATATCCATTGGGACCTCCCTGCCTCGAGTCTCCTTTAAGGGAAATCGCCAACCGACCACAACCTATGACTTCTTCGGGGACCATGCTTTGCCCTATTTAGTCATGATCTCCCCCCAGTCACACACACTGCATGAGACTGGTGAGTGCAGCACCTGACCAAGGGCAACCAGACTACAGACTGGCCAAGAACCATGAGAAAAAGATAAGTTGAGCTTAGCTCACCCAACTCTGGGGCATTTCAGTTGGGAGAGAGTTGAGGCCAGTTGGTAAGAGGTGGTATTTGAAACAGAAAGCTCATGAGGTAGTCATGGCGTGTGAAGCTACGATGTATCATGAGCCATCGGAAATGATGAAGAACTTGAATCTCTAGGAAGCTGGTCAGAAGAAAGAGAAAAAGGAAGCAAGCGCATGGAGAGAGGTAGAGATGCTCTGCAGCAGGGCGGTGGGGAGAGACAGAGAGAGAGAGAGGATGGCCATTTTCTGTCCATGTGTATCTTTACTCCCACCATGTTTTCTTGAGGCAACTTGAGAGAGTCTCTATTTCTCCCATCCAAAAGAAGCTAACTGTAAAAATTAATTTCTTGAGAGCTGAGTTGTTACTGTCACTTTCTATCTTTTCTAGACCCTGTGCAAGTGGAAAAATACAAACCATTTCACCATACAAGAGAAATAACAGAATTCGAAATGAAGGCACAAAGTCAATATTAACACAAAAGACAATTGTGTATGAAGAAAAAAATGATAGCTGATAATTATGCAAAATACAGGACCAGCATCCTATTTTAGCTCAAATAGTCAACCCATCACACAGAAGCAAAGATTACATGATGAAAATGTAAAACATTCAGAAGAAAGCCCTTGAGTCTTGCTAAGTTCTTTTTTAATTAAGCAATTACAACCTGCGTACAGCTCCTGGTTACGTGAGTTTCTGGGTGTGTGTGTAAGGGGCGCACCGAATGAGGGAGGGGCGGGGTGTGACCATTCCCAGGAGGTCCTCCGACAGCCTATGTGAAGAGGCGCAGCTGGACAGATGTTCCCATGGGAGCCCCACGGGGAAGAAAGCGACTAGAGGCTGACAGTCACAGAAAGGAGCCAAACAAGAGGCCAAGGCTCATTCACCTGTTCTGGAGAATGTGGCTCAGTGGGTGCTCTGCTACCCCCACAGAGGTGCACGAGGCCTGCTGCAGGTCCTCTGACCCCTGTTCTTACACCATAAGGCGGGTGACCTAAGGTCAGAAGACAGTGGACAAATATATTCCCCGTGTATCACACATGACTCAAAACTGCTGGCCCCCAGGGATGTTGCAACAACTGGCCTGGACTCACACATGAGGCTGGGGAGAGGCAGGTGGGGCTGCCATCCATCCAGGAGATGACCAGTGTCCCCAGAGTGTCCTGTGGGAACAGAGAGGCAGAGGCCAGGCCGAAAGGGAGCCAGGGTCGTCACTGGGGATGCAAGAGAATGGATCACAGCAAAAGGGCTGGGGAAGGTGATAAGCAAAACTGAGCAGCAAGGATAACTAGGAGGGGTGAGGACAACACGCCAAAGTGCTAGGTTTCCAGAGCCGAACTGTTCAGGTCTGTGTCTGGAAAACAGTCTACGCCTGGAGGCTGCCACCTAAAGGAGCCAGGGTGGGGGTGGGCTGACAACCAGGAACTTCCAGACACCACCTTCATGGCCTGCAACAGATAATTAAGGGAGAGGGAGAAAAGGGGATGGAGAAAGAGAGGGGGTGTGGGGTGGGCAGAGAGAGGGGGAGAGAGAGAGAGGAAGGAGGCCATTTAAGAGAGTACCACAGAGCTGACAAACTGTGGCCCAGGCAGTTAACATCTTCCCCAGAAAATTTCCTCCCTTCTGATAACAAAACCAAATTACCACCTACACCTAAAACACGGTGGAGGCAATCTTTAGGAAACAAATAAGAGGGTCTCACAAGCTCATAATTAATAAGTCAGTAACCTTTGGTCTAGATTCAGGAAACTAAATTGGCATGCTCACGGTGGGTTCACTAATTCCCCCTTGACCCCTGTGTCAACAGATCTTTGAACACTGACCCCCTGGCATGACAGAAATTGGAGGGGAGGGCAGTGTCACCTACACATCTGCCTCAGGGACTCCGAAAGCTCCATTTGCAGGAGGATTGCTAAGTGTTCTGGGTAAACAAGTTTGAGGCTGGCAAGTGAGGAGACTGAGGAAACCCCTGCTCCTGGGGCACCGTCCTGAGTGGCCCGGAAGTCACCCCAGCATGACAGTGGACAGAGGTGTGTGGGCTCCTTCCTGGAGACACCTGGCACCATCCTCAGTGATCAGCCACCTGACCTCCAGGAGCACCTGGCCCACCTGATATTCCTTCCTGAAGCATTTCTTTTCTTGGATCCTGGATATTATACTTCCCCTGTGTTTTCTCTTCTTCCTTCCTTCATGGCTACTCTCACATTTTTAAACATTTGTTATGAAAGCTTTCAATCATGCATAAAAGAGAAAATAGTGCAATGAAGCCCCACGCGTCTATCGCCAAGCTTCAGCAATGATCATCTCATGGCTTCTTGTCTGTCCTAGGCCCCCGCTTACTCTCCTCCTCTCATAGATTATTTTGGGTTTTGTGGGGGTTTTCTTGATACATATATTCTTCTTATTTATTTTTTTTTATTGAAGTATAGTTGACTTGCAACATATTAGTTTCAGGTGTACAACGTAGTGATTCGATACTTTTATAAATCCCAAAATGAGCACCACTATGAGTCTAGTTACCATCTGTCACCACACACAGTTATTACAACATTACTGACTACATTCCCTTTGCTGTAAGTTACATTTCACACCTGTCAGAATCACTTGTACACTGTTGGTGGGAATGTAAACTCGTACAGCCACTATGGGAAACATGGAGTATGGAGTTTTCTCAAAAAACTAAAAATAGAACTACCTTACGATTCAGCAATTTCACTTCTGGGTATTCATTCAAAGAAAACAAAAACACTAATTTGAGAAGATATATGCACCCCCAATGTTCATTGCAGCATTATTTACAATAGCAGGATATGGAAGCAACCTAAGTGTCCATCAATGAATGGATACAGAAGATGAGATATTACTCATCCATAAAAAAGAATATACCCAGCTATAAAAAAAAAAGAAAGAAATCTTGCTATTTGTGACAACATGGATGGACCTAGAGGGTATTATACTAAGCAAAATAAGTCAGAAAGAGAAAGACAAATACCTTATGATTTTACTTATGTGTGGAAACTGAAAAACAAAAGAACAAACACAACAAGATAGAAACAGATTCATTGATACAAGAACAAACTAGTGGTTGCCAGAGGGGATGGGGTGGGGAGATGCGTGAAATAGATGAAGAGGATTAGAGGTACAAACTTATAGTTATAAAGAAGTAAATCCCAGTCATCACATCAATTATAATGTGTGTCTCTAAAGACTTCCTTCTTAAAATCAGAACCTCCATTCTATTGCTTGCACTTCCCCCAAAATCAACAATTCCTTAATAGCATCACATGTCTCATCAGTTTTCACATTTCCCCAACTGCCCAATAAATAGCCTTGTTTTTTTAATGGTTTATTCATTTGAATGGAGATCCAAATTGCTATTTCTTAATATGTCTTTTAAGTGACTTTTAATTCATAGAATCTCTCTCCAAGTCTTTTTTTTTTTTCTTACAATTTTTCTGTTCAAGAAACTAGATTTTTTTATCCTGTAGAATTTCCCACAGGCTGGATTTTGCTGATTACATCCTATGATTTATTTAACATGTTACTCTGTTCTTTTTATCTCCTATATATTGGTCATTAGATCTAGAGGTTTAGTCAGATTTCAGTTCCTCTTTTGGGAACCTTTCATGAGTGGCGCTGGAAGTACAGAATGCATGGTTGAGCCTTTTATAATGTCAGACACCACTGATGATCATTGCCTAATGATTCACTCTGTTGTCTCACAGGGCCACATACTGTATGATTTTCTTTACAAAATATTCTTGAAATGATAAAATCACAGAAATAGAGCACAGACTCATGGTTGTCAGGGTAATGTTAGGGATGATGGGAGTGGGGTATGCAACCGAATATAAAGGAGTAGCATGACGGACAATTTGGGATGATGAAATAGTTCTGTATCTTGATTGCAGTGGTGGTCACATGAATCTACATCTGTGATAAAATGGTATAGAAATACACATACACATTGCACCAAAGTCACTTTCCTGATTAATATTGTATTATAGTTATGTGAATGTAACCATTTGGGAAAACTGGGTGAAGGGTTGGTGGTACCTCTCTGCACTATCTTTGCAACTTCTTGTGCATCTATAATTATTTTAAAATAAACATTTAAAAAATAGTATTTACTGTTTACATCATAAAGTCTAAATAGAGCTCATAACTGAGACACATAGTGTGTTATGATTACATTTCCTTTCTTGTGTGACTTTTTTTTTCCCTCTAGATTTAAAAATTGCCTCACGTTTTGTTTGCTTTGATTTGCTATTTACCTACTTCCGGTTCTTCCCAGACTGTCAAAACTGTGGTCAAATACATTAGGAAACCCCAGCTCTGTTTTTCTCTTGGTGACGTCTCTCCTGGGACTCTCTGCCAGCTCCAATATGAATTTGGTGTGCTCTAGGCTGATTTTGCACCACTTGGATGGGAAAATACATATGTTGTCTATATTCCAAAATTTTAAACTGTGGACTTTTATAGGATGCTGAGATTTCAGAATATGTGATAATTTTTTCATTTACCCGCACTTCCTATTTTGTTATGCCATCTTTATGTCCCTTATCAGAGAAAGAGGGAGGAGGGCATACAGTCCATTAAAAATAAATAAGTAAATAAAAGGCCTAACTTTTAGCTGTGTGAACACTCAGGGAACATTCAGTCAGGCCTATACTTCTCTCCGACAGGCACAGTCTTTACACAGCGGTAGCTGGGGCACTAATAGTGACTCACCTGCATCTCAGTCTTGACCCTCCGCTGGTGCACGAAGCTAGTCCCAGATTCCTGGCGGTACCACAAGATCATCATCCCTCAGTCACAGCGACCACCCCATCTCTGACAACACCCCCTCATTCCCACCCTCTCTCAGTTCCCTCCTCCGACTCCCTTGGCCATCTGTGGTCTCTTTGTCTCCAACACCCCTCCCCCACCCGGCTCTAGCACCAGTTACTGGTCATTTCAGCAAATTTTAATCGTGCAGCTGGACAGGGAGAAAGAATGTGGAGCTTCAGACCCTGAGGCTGGAAGAAGGCAGGGTAGAGGCTCTTGCAGAGGTCTGGCCTCAGAATGGAGCGTTTAGAAGACCAGTGGACCTATCTCATTGCTAAATGTAACCTCATTCTGATTTCTTTCACACCTTGTTAGATCAAAGAATGTCTTATCTCCTTTCCAAACTTGGATTATTTTACAAAAAGTGACCTTCTCTTAGGGACCACAAAAAGAGGTGGAAAGGAAATTCCACCAGACTTGGGTAAAAAGAAGTAAAAAAGAAAACTTTGGGGGTGAAGAGCGAAGGCCTCTCACGTGTGCAGGAGGCGTGAGCCATGCGGTGCACCCTTTCTCTCAAAATAAATCGCGATTCTGCAGAGGAAGGGCAGTGCCCACTGCCCCCACCCCCAAGGCCCCCCACGGAAGATTCTCCCTCACTCCCTAAAGCTCATGTGAGAGTGTGTGGACTCTCAGAAGCACGTTCATGTGCAACAAGTTCTAAAGAGAAGAGCTTTAAAATTCAGTGTGTCGGGCAGAAATAAGCCCTGGCCTCAGAAACTCTGAGGCAAAACCCCCCAAACCAACCAGGGCGCAGTCTAGTGATGTCTGTGCAGATTCCCTACGAGTGGATTTGCTGCTTTCTGGTAAAGTAAAAACACGTTTACCAGGCCCCCAAACTCCCCCAGCTAGATCTGTTTTATGTTCAAGAGCAAAGTCAAGAACGATATTTCTGGTAAGTCTCGCATTCTCTGTCTCCTACAGTCTCTCAAGGTTCTTGAGTGTATTAAAAACACTTCCCAGGAACATTCTAAGAAAAATGGTCTTCTAAAGTACAGCTCACTATACAATAGGATTTTTTTTTCTATGTCTGTTCCATAGTTCCTTTTAACAAAATGTCATGATTCAGTACAAAAGTCCCTGGGAACCCCTTGGCAAATGAAAGCATTTTGGATTTGCTAATTTGATATAAGAAGTAGCCTGGGTAACCTACGTAGAAGACACATCAAACCTCCACTTCATATGTGGTGCATTTCCTGAAGTGCACAGAAGACCTTGGAAATTATTAATCAAGATTATTCACCTTGGCAAGGGAGCCAGCAGTGGCAGATGAAACCAAATCTGTGTATTTGCATAAGGCGAGAAGAGCTATGATTTTACTGCGGAGGCAGAACCAGGCCTGGGTGCAATCCCAAAACTTAATTATTAGACGGAGAGACAGAGAGCAACCTTCCCACCATGAATTAGAAATCTGTAAAGAGTCTCGGTTTTAGAATCTTCTTTTTTTTTTTAACTCTGGCTCTATTGTTCCCAAATTGTTAACAACAACAAAAATGGTTCTGCTGAAACATTTGGAGTTTTTATTAAAAATCTAAGTAAGTCAAAAGCTTATGGGTGAACGTATGAATCACAGGGAAGAAATGAGCTGTACACGATTTCTTTAATTTTATTTTTGTGCCAAAGGTTGTTTCTTTAATGATAGAACAATGTTGTTAAATTAAGAGATCTTAGGCCCCCTCACCTTGGCCAATATCTTTGAAGACAAGACAGAATTCATTTCTTGTCTCCTTCCCCCTACTCTCTTCCTTCATGCTGTGGAGCCTCTTGGAATCTCTAAGGAAGTCTTCATCTCTGCCCCTTTTCTGAGTTTTAATAAAACCAAAATCTCCTGGTCTTCACCCCACCATTTTTTTTTTCTGTCTTGCTTTCATTTTGGTTTTTTTTAAACATTTTTTTTTTCTGTAAGGATACACAAAGCAACAATAAATTGAGGTTTTTCTCTGTGGAAATAGGGATGGGCAAGAGGGGACCTTTAACTTTGCTCCCTTTGGCACTCTTAAAATTTTGTTTTGCTATGAAATGAGAATACCACTGGGCATATATATATCCGGAGAGAACTCTAATTTGAAAAGATACATGTACCCCAGTGTTCACAGAAGCACTGTTTACAATAGCTAAGACATGGAAACAACCTAAATGTCCATAACAGATGACTGATAAAGAAGCTGTGGTATATATATATATATATATATATATATGGAATACTACTCAGCTATAAAAAAAGAATAAAATAATACCATTTGCAGCAACATGGATGGACCTGGAGATTGTCATTCTAAGTGAAGTAAGCCAGAAAGAGAAAGAAAAATACCATATGGTATCACTCATACATGGAATCTAAATACACACACACTCATACACAAATGAACTTATTTACAAAATAGAAACAGACTCACAGACATAGAAAACAAACTTACAGTTACCAGAGAGAAAAGGGATAAGTTCAAGACTTGCAGATACTATTACATGTAAATTAGATAAACAAGTTTCTACTATATAGCACAGGGAACTATATTCAATATCTTGCAGCAATCTATAATGAAAAGGAATATATGTATGTATAATGCTGTACACCAGAAACTGACACATTGTAAACTGACTATACTATGATTAAAAAAATTAACTAATTTTAAAAAGAATATATTACTTCTGTAATTAAAAAAAATGTTTGTGATTACAAATAGTGGATGTTTACTGTAGGTAATTTGTAAAATAGAGAAAAGTGAAAAGCAGAAACTCAAAGCCATTCCTGCCCTTGGCTGTACCTGGTCAGCCATAGTCAACAGTGAACTCTGCTCAGCACCTCCCAGGAAGGACCCTCCGGGTTCCTCGGGGTGGGAGGGAAAAGAAAGGATGGACCTGTGGCTGGGAAAAGGTAACTTAGGGTCTAGATAATTTGTTTAATCTGTCAACCAGTCCACATTTTCAGCTTCACCCATCCCCGCCGCCACCTCCCTCATTTTCTGGGGTTCTGAGGAGGGGCCTGGCTGCTTCTAGGGCCCCCTGGGCACTTAGCGGTCATCTGTTTCGTATGTCAAGTCAGTCAATCCTCTCCTGTTTGCTTTCAAGCTTCTAAAATGTTGTCAACACCTCTAACGTGTTACCTCCTCCTGTTCTTCACCCTTATGTGCTTGTCTTTTGATCCTTTTAATGTGACTTTGTAGGGCTTTCCAAGGGAGTAGAGGTTCAACTTGCCATCGTTGACTAGGAGTGCCCGTGTTCTGTTTAAAACATGTTACTATTTTTCTTTAACATTTGTTGGAGGGGGAGTTATGTTTATTTAGTTATTTATTTTAATGGAGGTGCTGAGGTTTGAACCCAGGTCCTTGTGCATGCTAAGCACGCACTTTGCCCCTGAGCTATACCCTCCCCCTAATTTTGTGATACATGTGCAGTAATTTATTTAACCTTGCCTTACCGGTACATGTTTGCCTATATTATTCCTGAAGATAAAACACTACATGTGGACCTGTTGGACCCAGGAAAAAGAGCAACGTGAAGACCCTCTGCAGGGACTTCCTCACACAGAAAGGTTGTCCGCTTATATTCCAGCAGAGGTGTATGGAAGTGCTCTCTTCTCTGTCCCCGCCAGCCTGCTCTCTCCCCTGATGCTCCACTTTCTCTTCCATCGCTTCTCCTTGAAGAGCGGGCCTCAGTTCTGTTTGATTTTCCTTCTGTGTGGCTGCTGTTTCCTACACGTAGCTCCTCTGGGCCTCAGGGAATCAGCTTCTTGCTCCAAGCTTACCTAACCAGGATCAGAATGTACTCCTGAAACACTCTGCAGGGCTCTCTTCCAATAGTGTTTTGCGTTTTGCATTTTGCCTGAATTTCCATTTTGGCTCCTCTGTATAGTAAGATTCATCAGGATGCTGCTCCTCAGCCCTTTTACCTCTGCAGCTTACGCTGTGCTGTTCTCTCTGTTCATCTTCTTGGTGGGATGAGTTTTGGGGCCGTTGTCTTATTAGTCTGTATCTCAGAATCTCTTAGGCAATTGCATGACTAAATCTGCCTATGATTTTGTTGGTCTACTCTCAGTAAAAAGAGAGCGTGCTTAAAAACTTAGATGAGTTCTGTGTATAAATATAATCTTTCTCGCCAAAAATTTGCAGAGGAAAGTGTTCAAGCTGCTATATTTTTCACTGTCTATTTGAGTAAGTTTACTGATCTGAGTAATTTTGGGGGCAGGGAGACAAGGTCCTTGGGCAGTACTGGGCTCACCCTCTCCTGGTTTCAGACACATGTGGAATCCTCAAGGACATTCTAGCACATTTAAAGCCTGAATCTGAATAAGCCAGAGAGTCTTCCTCTGAAGTGGGGGCTCCTGTGCCCCGAATTCCGTTTATTCTTCCAGTAAAGGAAGTACCACCAATACTGTACCATTTACTACCTGAAGTCACAGAAACACAGCACTAATTTTAGTTTTTAGTGATAACACCACAAAAGCTAAAAGATGGGGAATAGACTCCATGAAACTCTCTATGCCTTTTCCTTGCTCTTTTTCTGAGTGTTTCTGTCATTTCACATTTCCTCTCTCTGCCTGTTTCCAGGTGTGTGTCAGCCTGTCCATTTGTGTTGTTCACTCTACACACCAGTTTCACTCTCCTTTTCATTTTCTCTCTCCCATTAGTTTTTCCACCCTTCTTTCCCTCTTCTTTAACAGGTTATAATAGAATTCTTCTACCATGTACATTTTTGCTCTGTAATATTGAATAGTTGTCCATTTCTAGTTCTATATTCAATTGTTTTCTGTTCCCAATTTTCAAGGAAGATGACTGAAGTCTTTCTATGTCTTTCTCTTTAAAATATAAATTACTTTTAAATAATTTGGGTTTTGGCTGAATTTTTTCCCCTCTTTGGGTTAGTATTACCTGTTGATAAAATTTTTTGATACAACTAAGCATTTCCTGAGCAACGTTTCCAAAATGTTATGCAGTTTCTGCTATTTATTCCAGTCATTTCTATATGTCCGTATGTCCTTCTTCTTGGTCATCTAAAAAGTCTCATTATTAACATAAAAATAAGATCTATTTCAAATATAGATTTTTTTTTAAAAAAGCTAACATTTATTAACATTACCAGGCACTCCTCTAGACACTTTGCAGTAATCACCTCCTTTGAGCTTTGTTCAAATGTCCCCTCTCAGAGAGTTCTTCTCTGGCCACACTACCTAAGATGTCATCCACCTTGACCTTTCCAAGTCATTCTTGCTTTATTTTTCCTCCTTAGTGTTCATCCCTGTCTAATATACTATATTTTTTATTATCTAGCTTCAGACTTCTCTCTCTATACAATGTATGCTCCCTGAGGACAAAGGTTTGTATGGGCTTTGATCATTGCTATATATCCCAGCACCTAGGACAGTACCTGGGAGATAGCTGGCCCGCAATACCTGTTGAATGGATAAACAAACTCATTTCATCTTCACCAGAATCCCATAAGATATCTGTTTTTATTGTCCCCATTTTAAAGGTGAGAAAACCAAGGCACAGAGCAGTTAGGTAACTTGCTAAGGGTACAGAATTTGTAAGTGGGAAAGCTGGTATCCGAACTCCAGCAGTCTGGTTCCATAGTCCTTGTCCTCAAGAACTAACAATGCTCAGGTACCCACCATCCACATTTATTTTTTATTATTTTTTAATTTTTTTTAGCATGAACATGAATTTTTTGTATGTTTTTGTTTGTTTTGTTTTATTGAGGTATAGTTGGTGTACAATACTATATGCTACAGGTATACAACATAGTGATTCACAATTTTTAAAGGTTATACTCCATTTATAGTCATTATAAAATATTGGCTATATTCCCTGTGTTGTACAATATATCCTTGTAGCTTATTAATTTTATACATAAGAGTTTGTACCTCTTAATCCCCTACACATATCTTGCAGGGCAGTGCAGAAGATTTGAATAGACATTTTTCCAAAGAGGACATACAGATGGCCAACAGGCACGTGAAAAGATGTTCAACATTGCTAATCATCAGAAAAATGCAAATTAAAACCACAATGGGCTCTCACCTGACACCTGTCAGAATGGCTACCATCAAAAAGAACACAAGTATCGAATTTTTGGCTAGAATGTAGAGAAAAGGGAACCCTCATACACTGCGGGTGGGAATGTAAATTGGTGCAGCCACTTGGAAAACAGTATGGAGGTTTCTCAAAAAACTCAAAATAGAACCACTATATGATCCAGCAATTCTACTCCTGGGCATATATCTGAAAAAAAAACAAAAATACTAATTTGAAAAGATACACGCACCTCAATGTTCATAGCAGTATTATTTACAATTGCCAAGATATGGAAACAAGCTAAGCGTCCATCAACAGATGAGTGGATGTAATGTGTGTGTGTGTATATATAGAGAGACACACACACACATACATACATATATACACACACACATACACAATGGAACGCTACTCAGCTATTAAAAAAAGAATGAAATTTTGCCATTTTCAGCAACATGGATGGACCTGGAGGGTGTTCTGCTAAGTGAAATAAGTCAGACAGAGAAAGACAAATACTATATGGTATCACTTACATGTGGAATCTAAACAATAAAACAGCTTAGTGAATATAACAAAAAAGAAACAGACTCACAGATATAGAAAACAAACTAGTGAATGCCAGTGGGGAGAGAGAGTGGAAGAAGGGCATATTTATTTTTTTAAAGGAAAAAATATCTTAAGGAAAAAAATTATAGAAAGTTGAAGTTCCTTTTTTGATCGTTTCTAGTTCAGATCCCTTCCAGCCATCCTCACACGTAACCACTGTCCTGAGGCTGATGCACACCCACCTTTGAGTGTATATTTTCTATTTGGAATTATCTTCTGTTCTGAGCCCCCAGTGAGAACCGTGTGTGGAGGTGGAAAGGGTCTACATCATTGAAAAGTCCCCAGATCCATCTCTCAGGTAAAGTATTGACTGCTTTTGTTCCTTCCACTTTCCTGTTACTTTTTTTCCCTTTCTATTTACAGACACTCATTTTTCTAGCTGAAAATAGAAAGAAAACTTTATCAGATTGCAATAACAGTCCTTCTTGCTGTAGTTTTTTCCCCAAAGACGGGATGAATTTGAGCCTCGTCAGAAAGCCATCTGCTGTGTACGCACAGACGTATTCAGAGCCAGAAAAAGAAAATGAAGGCGGGGGAAAGCCCTGCTTACTCATTTTAAAACAAAGAGCTGTGGCTTGTGAGCTCTCTGCCTTTGACAAAGGGACCACAGGGCAGTGTGTGCCAACTGGGAACACAGGGTGTGAGGAGATCTGCATTGTGATGGTGGCCTTGCAGAACTTTCTTTGCTACTAATAAAGAAGATGCTAAATGAACAGGGAAGAAGGCTCCAAGTCTGGCCCTCTGAGCCCGTGCCAGTTCTCTATGGAAAATGGCCATTGGCTTTGTGGTCTACTGCCCATAGCATCATTGCCATCCCTTCTACTGGTTCTATTTCACTCATTGTTATGCCTGTTGTGTCAGTTTTGCCAGTCTTGGTGCAGGGCTGTCATGGAAGGATGCTGTGAGGTCTTCAGAAAACACTTCCTTCCATCCATGGGGCTACCTTTGCTGCCGAAGGGCACCCTCACGCTTGTTGTTGCTGCCAGATCTTAAGCTAAGGGGCTGCCTCCTCCTGGTTTCCACTGAAATACTTCATTCTTTACCTTCCTTAAGTCACCACAGCAAAAAATAAATCACAGCATGAAAGCCCAGGTCCAAAATCAGTATTTTCATACCCTTGAGAACATTTAAATACTATTCTTTTTTTCCAATTTAACTTTAATGTCTGTTTTTATAAATACAAAAGTGATGCTGGAGAGAGTGTGGAGAAAAGGGAACCCCCCTACACTATTGGTGGGAATGTAGTTTGGTGCAGCCATTATGGAAAACAGTATGGAGATTCCTTAAAAAACTAAAAATAGACTTACCCTATGACCTAGCAATCACACTCCTGGGTGTATATCTGAGGAATCTCTAATTCAAAAAGATACATGCACCCCAATGTTTATAGCATCACTGTATACAATAGCCAAGACATGAAAGCAACCTACATGTCCATTGACACATGACTGAATAAAGAAGTTGTAGGGTGTGCATGTGTATACACTCACACACACACACACACACACACATACACACAAAATGGAATGCTACTCAGCCATAAAAAAAGAATAAAATAATGCCATTTGCAGCAATATGTGATGGACCTGCACATACGAAGTGAAGTAAGCCAGAAAGAGAAAGAAAAATATCATATGATATCACTTCTATGTGAAATCTTAAAAAATTACACAAATGAGCTTATATTTACAAAACAGAAACAGACTTACAGACATAGAAAACAAACTTATGGTTACTGGGGGTAAGAATAGGGTGGTGGGATAAATTGGGAGTTCAGGAGTTGCAGATACAAACTACTATATATAAAACAGATAAACAACAAGGTCCTACTGTATAACACAGGGAACTATATTCAATATCTTGTAATAGCCTATAATGGAAAAGAATATGAAAAGGAATATATATGTATGTATAACTGAATCACTATGCTGTACAACAGAAATTAACACAACATTGTAAACGACTATATGTCAATTTAAAAAGTAATATAGCCTGCTTATGAAACATTTAAATAATATATAAATACATAATTAGAAAGTTAAAGATTTTTGTCAGCACACCTCATAGAAAATTATTAACAATTTGATATAACTTCCAGAATTTTTCATTGTTCATACACTTCTTCATTTATGTAAAACTTCATGCTTTAGTGCATTCTGTACTTCCCATAGTAATTACTCTCATTTTACTGCTGGCTACTCATTTAACATGCCTCTCCTGCCAGACTGTAATCTCCTTGAGGAACTAGACCCTGTTTGTCTTATTGAGCTGTTGCAGCCCCAGTGTCTACCACCACTCCTGGCACAAAGTTGGCACTCGATTTAAATTTGCTAAATGAATGGTCTCACTCTGGCCATGGGAAGCAGGTAGAAAAAGCTCTAGGATGCTTTTTTGCTGCTTAGGAAACAGACTCAGAAACAATTCATGACTTGTCCACAGTCGCAGCTATTAAATGGTGGAGCTGGCAATTCTCAGTCTTTTGTGATTCCATATAATTTTAGGATTATTTGTTCTATTTCTGTGACAAATGTCCTGGGTATTTGATAGGGATCACATTAAATCTGTAGATTACTTTGGGTAGTATGGCCATTTTAACAATATTAATTCTTCCAATCCAAGAGCATAGGATATCTTTCCATTTCTTTAAATAACTTTTAATTTCCTTTATCAATGTTTTATAGTTCTTAGCATGTAAGTTTTTCACCTCCTTGATTAGCTTTATTCCTAGGTATTTTTTAATGTGATTTTAAAAGGGATTCTTTACTTTCCTTTTCTGATATTTCATTGTGTAAAGAAATACAGCAGATTTCTGTAGGTTAATCTGGTAACCTGCTACCTTGCTGAATTCTTCTATCAGCTCTAGTAGTTTTCACTTACTTATGAAACAGAAAGAGACGCACAGACATAGAAAACAAACTCATGGTTACCAAAGGGGAAGTGGGGAGGGATAAATTAGGAGTTTGGGATTAGTAGATACAAACTACTATATACAGAATAAACAACCAAGGTCCTACTGTATAGCACAGGGAACTATATTTAATAACTTGTAATAACCTATAATGATAAAGAATATATACATATATAATTGAATTACTATGCTGTGCACCAGAAACTAACACAAGATTGTAAATCAACTATACTTCAAAAAAAAATTGTGGAGATTAGACTCAAACCCAGGTCTTTTAATTCCAAATCAGGAGCTCTTTCCATCCAAGTACATCTTCCCCTAAAAGACTGCTAGAGAATCATGACCATGTCACCAACTGGAGACTTAACTGTGTCCAACCTACCCCACGAAGTCCCCATTTCACATGGAGGGGAAATGCATTTGGACATTTTTGAGTTAGAAGTCCAGAAGCGAGAGAGGAAAGATTGCCCTTCATTATTTCAGAAGATAAAACAGTGTTCAGGGAGTGACTTGTGAGGTTGCTTGCTGAGCAAATTATTCAAACATGGAGCTCAGTTCTGTTTGGCTGCACTAATAGAACTGTGGGCCTCTCCCAACTCTTGGCTCACTCCCATACCCCTGGGCTCATGGCTGCACACAATTAACCTCCTAGCGCTCGGGCAAGCTTGGGTCTCCATGGTGTCCACCGGAGGTGAGGATCTAGGTGTGTGGCCCACGGTGCAGTGAGGCTCTACCCAGCCACTTGTCTGCTGATTGACATTTCCATCCAAATACTCAGGGCTGGCCAAGGAGTAACGGAACTGCAGTTGGTCCAGAGATTCTCAGGCATGTGCTCCTGGGAAGAGACTGACCTCTAAGGTGACTCTCTTTTTGGTATAATCCTGTTTTTTTCCTCTGCCACTCTTACATAGAACTTAGCTCCTTTATTTTCAGAAAGGCCAATTTTCTTTGGGGAAGAATTGTGCCAGTTCTTTTTCAACATTATATTGCATCTTAAAGGACATCTGTCTGCCTTCTCTTGTTTTCATTTTTCTTTAAGTCAGCTTTAGTTAGTAATTCTGATATAGAATAGCTAAAGGCAGTACTTTCTACACTCACTGCTTTAATTATAGAAAAAGAAATCCTTCCCCTTTCTTCATCTCTTCTCTCTTCTCTCTTCCTCTTTCTTCCCTCCCTCCTGCTCTTCCTTTCTTCCTTCCTATAGACAGCATCTTTTTAAAAATATTATTAGGTAAAGTGCTTTGTTCATAGAAGGCATTGATCCTATATGTATACATATTTTAAAATAGTATGCAAAACTGACTTAATCAGATATTTAAAAAGTTCCAGACATTAAAGCAATGAGATTAGATGGACTTAATCACAGACAGATCAAGACTATAAAACTCATATATAGTTCTAAGTATGTATTGGGATTAAGTACATTATAAAAGTGCCATTTTTCAAATCAAGAGAAGATGGATTATTCAATAAAGGGTGGTGAGAAACACTGGCTGGCCATTTGGAAAAAAATATGCCTGGATCCAAACCTCATTTTTTTATATCAAAATAAAATCCCAAAATATCATCAAAAGTTCATATAAGAAAGGAAATCATAAAATAGTAGAAAAATGAATCAAATTTTTCATAATTTGGGGATGAAGAGACTTATATAAGTTTAACATTAAAAAATAGAAAGTATTGGTAGATTTTGCAATATGAGATTTAAATCTCACCAAAAAGAAATGTGTATTTAAAAGGTTGAGTCCTAGAGGACAATTTATATGTCCCACATAAGGTTAATGCCCTCAATATACAAAATGCTTTTATAAAGCAATAAAAGGATTGAGGACAATTTTTACCTCTTCTTTATAGTTTTCTGTATTTTTTTTACAGTAAGTAGTTTTAACAGATTAAGTTAAATATCAGTTTGAAAAATACATATTAAAAATATAGATGGACATCTTTTTAAAAATGTAACTCTAAAACCCAAAATAATTTTTCCAAAATTGTCCAATGGTTCTGTTTTATAATATTAATCATTACCCTTGACCTTTAATAAACTCATGTAGTAAAATAAGACCAACTGAAAAAAATAAGATACTTGAGAAATAGTGGGGGAAAAAAATCATAAGACAAAAAATTTTAATATGAAATGGCAGGACCCACATAGAGGCCATTTGCTCTTTAAAATCTGATTTGAATCTAAATCTTTGGATTAAAATTTGGCCTTTTTTTTTTTTTAAGGATGAGAGTCCATTGAACAAAAGCTCTTTCATCACTTAAATAGTTATTTTTAGTGCCAAGGTCTTTTCTTCTTAATACAGAGTGGGGTTTTTTTCCTCTCTCCTTTTTTCCCTGACATCTAAGTTGTACCATTAAGTAAAATGTATGATTTAAATTTCAATTTTACTGAAGCTGTAGGTAGAATTAAAGGGATCATACAGATGAGCAATTTCATTGAATGTCACTTCACATAAATTTACGTAAGGCTGCAAAAATCTATACAGCCTTTAAAACTTCTTCTGAAGGAGAAAAGGGAGAAAAATGTGTGTTTCTTGAGCACCTACCATTTGTCAAGACCTCTGTTGGACTGCTTTATGTATGTCACCTCATTTAATCCTTGGAGCCAAGAGGTGAAGTCAGTATTACCATCCTCAATTTACGGATGAGAGAGCAGGCTCTGAGAAATTAAATACTTTGCCGGACATCACGCCCACCTGCTTCAGGCACCCGTGCATGACCCTTCCGCTGCACCCATGAACTTTCCCCAACGTATCCATCTTCTATGATGTTTCCTAGGTGGTCCTGGAAGTCCTTCGCTGGTGTCTGCAATGGTCTGCCAGCTAGAGATGCTTCCCCTTAGCTGGTCCGAGGCATCCACACCCCCTCCTCATGCTCACTCTCACTGGGGGAGTGTCCAGTTACCACTGCGCATGCTCAGAGCCCACAGTGGGCAACTTCTGCCCGGGCATCCTCTGCCCGGGCACCCAAGGCTGCTGGAGTCCCGGCTTCCCTCGCTGTGGAATCTGACCACTAGCAGCTGTTTGGTGTTCTGGTTCCTTCTGTTTTCCTTGCCAGTACTTATGCCTAGTGCCCAGGGGCAGAGTCTGGCAGAGAGGCCCAGGCACCGGCCAGCTCTGCCTGTTTCTAGCTGTGTGCTCTAAGCCTGTTTCCAGACCTGCAAAGGATGATCTTTCACACTCGCAATGCATGCAAAGTGCTTGGCTGGTGCCTGGCGCTGCCCAAGGGCTTCACAATATGAGCGGCTGCTGTTCCTCTCACCTGCCTTGTTGGTTGCAGCCCCTCGTCCTAGTCTCTCAGGCCTGTGTCGTGGCAGATCTCCAAATCACCCCTTCTTGCTGACCAGGCTTTTGGGTTTGAACCAAACTTGTGCGCTTGACCCCTGCACTGGGATATATTTTTCCGCAGGCAGCTGCGTAAGCCGTGGCAGGTCCACCCTCTCACCAGGTCTGCAGTCATTCCAGGCTCGCCTGGATTCTAGGATGGCCCCAATTTCTGCACAAGCCTAATCTGGGCACAGACTCCGGTCTCCTCAAGAGCCTAAAATAACACAGGGCTAATATGCTCATAGACTCAATGTTGAATTGAACCTTTCCTTCTGACAGTTCTGTTAGAAACTTGTTCCAACAGAGTGACAGTGGCTGGCTAGTGAAGCAGCATCTCCCAGGGGTGCCGTCAGCTGCCAGTGGTGGGCTCCTTCTAGCCCTGCACGTGGGAGCTCCCGGCATGTGTCCTCCTGGGGCAGAGGGAGCTGTTGCAAGGGACCCTCTTCCCAGATCTTCCCTGCCTCCCTCACCTCCATCTGCTTCTCTGAACTTCCCAAGAAGATCACTGCTACGGGAAAGATACTAAGGGCTCATTTTCCTGTTACTAGGACGGGCGATTTACTGCAAACTTGGTCCACAATCGTTACTGGCTAGGATTCTAAGAGAAAGGACCCAGTTACAAGGGCTCTGTGTTTCCCATCACGCCCCAGCCTCACCTGAGTATTGTTTCCTTAACACACCTGCATACCTTTGTCGCCAAGCGTTGGTTCATGCTCTTTCCAATGCACGGAATGCCTCTCCTCCATCTCTGTCCTTGGAAACTCGTAACACCTCCTCCACAAGTTTCTAGACACCTACCACCATTGTGATCTGCTCACCCTTCTATATCAGCAACGGAACATTCATCCATGTGTGCATGAGACTGCATATGTTTTATTATTATTGAAGTATAGTCAGTTATAATGTGTCAATCTCTGGTGTACAGCACAATGTCTCAGTCATACATATGCATACATATATTTGTTTTCATATTCTTTTTCGAGACTGCCTATGTTTTGATCAAATCGATCTTCTTATATTCTATTTCACTTTACATATTTTAAAACATTATTCCAAGAAGAGGACCATACCTCCTCTGATTTCCAAAGGCACAAAAAGTGATGAATCCTTGTTCCAGATTGTGTTTAATGATTCAGGAGGGTGGAGACCATGCCACAGTCCTCTTCTTGCCCTCCACGTGTGACACTGCTCAGCACCCCGCCCGGCTCTCAGTGCCTGTTTGCTGATTTGAACTGGGCCAGCGTGGGTGACTCCCCACAACCAGTTGTGGCATTGGGACCCCAAGCAGCACGTGCTGCTCCGGAAGGCGGCATGTCTGCCATCAAGGCCCAGGGTCACTCTAATTTTACAAGCGCTGCTTGGCTGCTCTGCTGACCAAACCCCAGAGTGGCCTTGGGGCACCCATGCTGCTGACCCAGCTGTGACGGCATCAGGCAGGGATCCAGCTGTGAGCATGTCGATGGCTTCTCAAGGTCACACAGACAAGGCTCCATCTTAGGGCTCAGGATCTCAAGTACTAACTACAGTTTCAGAAGAGTTTCCTTTGGGCTAATTTGTCTTCTTTAGCATCGAAGGAGGAAAATCAGACTCATTGTTCTGCTCTTAATCAAAATGAAATTCAATCTGGAGAAGCAGCAGAAAGCTGGTGGTGTCTGCTCAGCTATGCAAGCCTGCTTTTCACTAAAGCTGGTTGATAGTTTCATGAGCACACAAAAATGATAGAACTTTCATGTCCCTAGAAATTCCCCATGACACATTTTACCCCTCCTTGGGGATTTTCAGTAGTGAATGGTGTATAGTCAGGGATGTTCTCGGAAAACAGCAAGGGTCTGATGAATGCAGTGCAAGAAGTCAGAGCCAAAGGGAAGGCAGAGGAGACAGCTGTCCTGAAGCATCTACAGCATCAAAGACCCTGTTTGAGGAATATTACAAATCTTTTCTTATTTATTCTTATAGCAGCCTCTGGGTTACTGATGATGATCCTCACTTTTCAAGTGGAGACGCCATGGCACAGAGTGGGTGATAAACTGGTGCAGTGCCACAAAGCTAGAGAGGAGCAGGTCTGGGTTTTTCTCAGCTTTATCCCACTACAAAGCCTGTGTACTTCCCCAATTGGGCCTGGGGTGAGGGGGGCTTTGAGCTTGACCTGGATCTCTGCAGTGACAGATGTTTGGTCCTTTCCTCTGGGTCTGAGTGTCCGTGGCCCCTGGTGCTGCCTGCCCTAGCCACAGTCCTTGCTGAACTTGTGAAACAGCCACGACTTTGCTGACAGGAAACAGCACAACAGGCAAAGTACCTGCCAAGAAGCCCCAGAGCAGGCGCCAGTGCTCAGCCAGCCTCCCCCAGAGTCGTGAAGGACAAAATGCTGGCTTTTCTGAAATTCCCCAATTCCTGGCTGCCTTCATCCCTCGGTGCTGCTGTCCCTTCCAGCCAGCATCTTTCCCACTATCCTCACAGTGGCTTCTTCTTTTCTTCTGTAAACCTGCCCCAGCAGAGGGCTTCATAGATGAATAACCCCTGACGCTGACAAGGCCTAGTGTGTGCCCCTCCCAGAGATATTTATATTTTCCAAGAGCCAAAAAGTCTACCAAGTAAGGAATGAATTTATAACTGTGAAGTCTATGGAGGCGATGGGTTAGGTAATCTGAGAGAAAGTACGAGAACAGGGGGAGGCAAGGAATGTCTTCCCTATGGAGACCCTGAAATTACATTTGGTGGGCAGTGAAATTTGTCCTTTAAAAGTCTCTGCTCAGAAAAGGGAGTCCTCTTGCACTGTAGGTGGGAATGTAAACTGGTGCAGCCACTGTGGAAAACAGTATGGAGGTTCCTCAAAAAACTAACAATAGAACTACCATATGACCCAGTAATTCCACTCCTAGGTATATATTCAAAAAAACCAAAAACTCTAATTCAAAAAGATACATGCACCCCAATGTTCATAGCAGCATTATTTACAATAGCCAAGATATGAAAGCAACCTAAGTGTCCATCAATAGATGAACGGATAAAGAAGATGTGGTATATACAGACAGTGGAATATTACTCAGCTATCAAAAAGAATGAAATTTTGCCATTTGCAGCAACATGGGTGGACTTGGAGAGTATTCTGCTAAGTGAAATAAGTCAGATTGAGAAAGACAAATATTATGATATCACTTATATGTGGAATCTTAAAAGTACAACAGACTAGTGAATAAAACAAAAAATAAACAGAGATATAGAGAACAAACTAGTTTATCAGTGGAGAGGGAGGAGGGGCATTATAGGGGTAGGGGATCAAGAGGTACAAACTATGAGGTATCAAATAAGCTACAAAGATATATGGTACAACATGGGGGAATACACCCAATATTTTATAATAACTAAGCATGGAGTATAGCCTTTAAAAATTGTGAATCACTGTAGTGTATACCTATAACTTATATAATATTGTACAGCAACTATACTGCAATAAAAAGTAATTAATTATCTTTAAGTCTCCATCCAGGTGAGAATCCTGCACTTGGTTCTGTAATCACTGTTCAGTCTTCCCTGAAACTGTTTCCTGCAGCCTTTTAAACTCCCTGCAAGGCTTGCCGGGAGCCATTGTTTCCAATCTTTGCCTCTTTGCAGCAGTGCCTCCTCTTTAGCTGCCGATTTGGCTGGTATGTGGTCCACAACTGTATCGTGATACCAGGACGGAAGCGGAGGCCTGACGAGCTGGTGCAAGCTGTGGCTGCTGTGCCCCAGGCAGGCGCAGCCTCCAGCCGGGGTGGGGCCTCCAGGCCAAGACAGACGCCAAACTCAGCCTATGCGCTCCAGGGGCTTTCAGTCTGGAGGGGCACGTGTTGACTTCAAAATTTGTCCACATAGTTTTAGTACCTGGGAGCGGAGTGTTGCCACAACCAAAACCTAAAATGTGGGAATGGATTTGGCCCTGGGACTGTTGAGTGAACAAGCAGGTGGGTGGATGGATAGATGAAAATAGATAAAAAAGAACATGGTGGAGGGTATAGCTCAGTGGTAGAGCACATGCTGAGCATGCATGAGGTCCTGGGTTCAATCCCCAGCACCTCCATTGAAAAAATAATAATAATAATATGGTATGTTCTGGGAACTGAACTTACTTTGGGATTACTAGAGCAGGGGATCCATTTTGATGGGAGTTGCAGGGATTTTATTCATTCAAAAACTTTCATATTTTGTTCCTGATACTATGCTGCTACCTAGGACTGCAGTGATGGGCCCAACACACAGTCTGTGAAGCCAGGAGGTGAGCTGACCAGAAGGCCAATATATAAGCTCTCTGTTTTCAAAAGCTCCTCTTTCTCCCTCCTTAACCCTCTGGGTTCTGCAGGGGCTCCACCTCGGCTCCTTCCCTCCCTCCCTCCACATCCTCCCCTGGCTTGAATCTTTATTTCCAGCCCAGACCTCCCTCAGCCCAAGCTCCCTATGTGGCAGGATGAACTGCGTCCCACAGAGACAAGTCTTGAAGACCACTGCTGGGTGGACTGCCAGGCTTCTGTTATACTCAGCAGGAGATGCAGCCTGAGAGCCAAAATGAATACCTCCATTAACGGGAGAATTCAGAGGTCTCGTGGGGAAAGAGAAAGAGGAGGTAGGAATGAAGAAATATTTATGTTTCCACTATCCGGTGGGCAGTGTCGTTATTATACCCTAAAGCCCTTGGAATATTTGGCATATTATCTATTAATCTATATATCATGTCAATTTTCCATGAATACAGTATCTACTAGATTAATGAATGCATTAATGCATTAACATAACTATTTATCATCAACGAACATTTATTGAGCACTCCGATGTGACAGGCAGGTAATTAAAGCACTGCGGAGTGGGCTCTGTTTGGGGGGTGAGGGTGGCAGAGGGGGCGATAAAGTGCTGGGTGCAGCATCTCAAGGGGTGTGGAGCAGTGTCAAGGCCTTCCGTGGGGGTCCCCCCATCTGAGTTATACACCTGCCCCACAAACATTTATGTGCCAGGTGCTCTTGTAGGACCTGGGGCTGCAGAGTCAGACAAAGCTGGGCTTCTCGTGACACGTCTGTCTACTGCTAATCTCTTGGTGTCCCACCTCAGTGCAACCCATCCAACGTGAAACTCATATTCTCACATCCACAGCCTCGCTTCTTTTGTATTTTTCCTCTCAGTTAGTGGCGCCTGTGTCCCATGACTTGGCAAAAAGCACTCTTATGCCTGTAGTTAATTAAAACAGAAGAATGGTGTCATTCCTCACTTTTCCTCGTGATTAACTCCTTATGAACTAAGCCCACCCTGCGCTGCCATAACACCACTGATCAGACACGCAGTAATTGTTGCTTTACACGTTTGTGTTCTCCGTGATGATCTCTATATCATAGCACCTGGCACGTAGGAGCAGCTCTGCAAATATTTACCCGACAGAGGTGGGAAGCAATGGTAATAAAGTCAGCATAGATAAAATTGATGCCCCAGACCTTGGGAAACACACCACTATCACCCTCTACTCTCCTCTCCTCTCCCTCCTGCCTTTCCTAAGGCACTGGCTCTGGTCAGGAAATGACAGCTTTTGCTGTCTAATTCAGCTGCTATTTGGCAGCATCAAATTATTGCACTGTGCTGCACCAAAATCGTCACATCCAGGCCTCTCAAAATCTAATCTGAATTCCTGCCTAGGCCTGGGCTCACCCTCACCCGGGCGCCTGGTCTGCAGTTTCCATTCAGCCCACCCTGCTCAATACATTCGCACTAATTGAGCAGCCTCCTCCACAATCACATAGCCCTACCTCCGCCAGGTGTACAGGACACTCTCATACCAGCCCCTTCTCCTCTCAACCCAGCCCTGGGGGACTAGCCTACTCAGATATGTCTCATTCGTTCATTCATTCATTTTACACCTGGGCTTGCCTGGAAAGGGTTTCTGCAGCTAACAAAGAGGCAAGAACATGGCCAGCATCAATAGGCCACCATGTCCAGCTGTGCAGGGTGTTCACGGCACAAAAGCACCCACTGTAGGGGACACTGGGGGCTGAGATGAAGCTCATTATCTACTCTCTAAGCCATGCAGCCTCGCACAGGCTACACCTGCCCAGAGAAGGCTTCTTTTTCTAGTGTGCACAAAGTCTCCCATGTACCGGGGGAGATGAGTATATATAAAATATACGAACAACAAGGACTGACTGTAGAGCACAGGGAACTATATTTATTATCTTGCAGTAACCTCTAATGAAAAAAATATGAAAACAAATATTTGTATGTATATGTATGACTGAAACATTATGCTGTACACCAGAAGTTGACACAACACTGTAAACTGACAATTCAATAAAAAAAAAAAAACTTGGAAACTAACAAAAAGTACAGAAGATTACCTTATATCTTAAATAAAAGTACAGAGGAAAAAATCTTAATCTAACCATTAAACAAAAATTCTACATTAAAAATAAAATCTAATACAAATGGCCAAAAGGCACATGAAAAAATGCTCAATGTCACTAGTTATCAGAGAAATGCAAAGCAAAACTACCATGAAGTATCACCTTACACCAGTCAGAATGGCCATAATTAAAAAGTCCACAAAAGATAAACACTGGAGAGGGTGTGAAGAAAAGGTAACCATCCTACACTGCTGGTGGGAATGTAGTTTTGTGCAGCCATTATGGAAAACAGTATGGAGATTCCTCAAAAAATTAAAAATAGACTTACCATATGATCCAGCCCTGGGCATATATCCGGAGGGAACTCTAATTCGAAAACATACATGCACCCCAGTGTTCATAGCAGCACTATATACAATAGCCAAGACATGGAAACAACCTAAATGTCCATCAACAGGTGACTGGATAAAGAAGTTGTGGTATATTTATACAATGGAATACTACTCAGCCATAAAAAAGAATAAAATAATGCCATTTGAGGCAACAAGGATGGACCTAGAGATCGTCTTTCTAAGTGAAGTAAGGCAGAAAGAGAAAGAAAAATACCATATGATATCACTCATGTGTGGAATCTGAAAAAAAAAAAAAAAGAAAAGAAAAGAAAAATGAGGACCCTAATGAACTCATCCACAAAACAGAAACAAACTCATAGACATAGTAAACAGTCTTATGGTTACTGGGGAAAGGTGGGAAGGGATAAATTTGGGAGTTTGAGATTTACAAATGTTACCCACTATATATAAAAATAGATAGAAAAAACAAGTTTATACTGTATAGCACAGGGAACTATATTCAATATCTTGTAATAATCTTTAATGAAAAAGAATATGAAAACGAATATATGTATGTATATGCATGACTGGGACACTGTGCTATACACCACAAACCGACACATTGTAACTGACTATACTTCTATTCCAAAAAGAAAAAGTCAACAAAGTAAAATTTTTTTAAAAGTAGAATGAAAGAGAAGGAGAGAAAAAAGGCTGAGGACAAAAGGCACCAGGTTATTAAGACGTGAAAGCCCCCAAGGGCAGACGTGTTCAAATCCTTGCCCAAGTGTGTCCCCCAGGAAAAAGACAGCCATAAATACATCCAAGACACATCCATGGGCTAAAACAAAGAGAAAGGGTAACCATTGTCACTCCAGGGAGAAAGTAAACGATTTCCAAGAACACAGACCGCACTATCTTGCACTGGCCTCATTTCTACACTACACTGAAGAACCTCATCAGGTAAAGCACATGCTTACAAAAGAAAGGCAGCACCTTCCCCTTCCCCCACGTTGAAGAGTCAGCATCACTAGTTCACACAAATATATTTACACTGCAAATGCCTGTGGCTGAGCACTGGCCCTGCCGGACCAGCACACCACCCAGGTAAGCCTGGGGCTATGGTGTTTTCTTGGATATTTCCCTTTGCACATTCCTGTTTCTGAATCTGGTATGAATTCTGTGGGTGAAGAGAATGGGAAAAGGATTCTGCAAGGCTACAAGACTCTCAAAGCTGAAAAATAAAGATCGGTGGCAATCCCTGGCCCTCCCGTACCTGATCCCTCCCTACTTACTGGCTTCCCTATACCTGGCAAAACAATTAAAAAGGGCTTTGGCTTTAGGATCAACTTTTTTTTTTCTCTTTAGGAGTCAATACTACAACATGCGTCTCCCCCGGCTGACCCACATTTTATTGGCATGCTGATAACTCAGAGGTCTTTAAGAATTTAACTCACCAGTAGGACCAGGAAATAACTGTAACCTCTGCTTACCTGCCCAAGGGGCTCAGATTAAGGATTTTATAAACATTTTGCTTTGTTTAGTATGTGTAATGCCTGGGAATAGCTATTACAATGAGCCAACTGATAGTTTTACCTCAGGCCCACATCTTATAAGACCCATGGGCACGAGATGATATTAACAAAAGTAATCAACAAAAATGATGAAATCTAACGTTACTTAGCAGGTGTTTCAGGAAAGTGATACAGCCACTCACCTGCCACCCCACTGGGGAATGAGTCCAGCTTTGTGGGTGGGAGCTGGGAATTAGGGAAGTTCACACAGGCCACCTTCCTGGAACCTGTCCCAGGATCTCTGTCTCGTAACTGCTGGGGGTCTGCCGGCCACCCAGCAGGTCCCACCTGTGTGCTGGCCACCTGCCAGCTCTCAAAACCCCAGGTCCACCTCTGGCTTCAGAACAGCCTTTTAATTTCTTTCAGGTACTCTCTCAACATCTCTGAGCTTGTTAACTTAACAAAATGAGAACAATACTCCCTGGTACTCTCTACCCCATACAATTCTTTTGGGGGTGTTTTTCTGTTTGTTTGTTTTTGAGATAACATATGCCAAGCACTTACTTAAAGAACCTGGCACATTATCAGATCCGCAGCAAGTCATAATCATCATCAATCTTAGGAGGAACAAGAGGGTAGAATGTAGGGGTTACTAGTCTGGGTCCTTTTCTGGTGTTCCTGCCCTGGGTCAACGAGCATCCCAGAACTAAAGCAGAAAGTAGACCTCATCTCCTTGCACACGATACGCTGCACTTGGGGTAAGGCCTGTGTACCAAAACACTTGGAGTGAAGATTGCTTTGTATTCACATCGCTGTGGGACTAGAGGCTTAACACGGCCTTGAGAAAGGTGCCCATTTCTTGACCTGAATAAGCCAGTGAGTCTCCTGGAATAAGATACCTTCATTAATAATAAAGGTCTCTTTATACAGATAGGGCATAAGACACATAGCCACTTTTTTTTTTCATCTGCTTCAAAGCACAAGAAGCAACCTTTAAGACGGTGCAATTTGACAGCCACACAAACAAAAACAGTAAAGAAAGAATCGTCGTCAGACTCTTGTCCAAACCCTCATGCTGTGTCACACAGCAGGGAGAGAAACCCAAACTGTCAGGCTTACATAGCAGAGGAGAAACAATTTAAATATCTTGTCCAAAAGGAAACAGGAGACTGCAGATCAGATGTTCAGGGAGTGACTCCGTTTATTACCTCTGAAAATTGAGTTAGAAAAGCTTCATTAAGGCCTTGGAGTCAGAACAGGCTCTCATTTTTGCAAACCTAAACAAAAGCAAAAATTGGAGGAAAAGCCATTCCCCTCAGTGGATCTTGAGCTCCAGTCCCAAACCAAACCCAAAAGTAAACTGTTATTGTCACTGGCGAGATAATCCCTGAGTGATTTTGGTCCCCATACTCTGCCCATAATTAGTTTTACGAGAATCAGGGCTCCAGCCAGGGGAAAACATGATAGGCTGAGCATGAGAAAGGCTGACTATCTCCAAGGAGGCTTGGTACAAATCCTGTTACAACAGGCAGGATTTTCTTCCTACTGCAAGCGGCAGAAACCCACCTCAAAGGAGCATAAGCAGAGTAGGAGATTTATTGGCTCCTGTGAAGAGATGGATTCAGGGGCTGAAACTCTGTCTTTAAGGCTCCCTTTAGCTTTACATCTCTCAGCTGTGTTTCTCTTTGCTTGCTGGCTTTGTTTTCTCCAGGTTGAGCTTTCCTCTGCGCCCCCTGTGCACTGGCAGAGATGGCTAAATGGAGCTCCAGAATTGCTGGTGGGAATCGTTATCCAAGAGGAGGGCAGAGCCGCTCTCCCCTTGCTTCCATATCAGTGCCTGGAGCAGATTCTGACTGGCTGTGCTTGAATCACGTGCCCAACTCTGTGCCAGTCACTGGTGTCAAGGGTGAGAGGTCTATTCTCATTAGCCAGACTGAGGATAGGTACCCTCCCTGTGTTGGGGAAGGTGAGGTCAGCCCCACCTGAACCACATAGAATGGGTTCCCCAGAGGAGAGAGCAGTTTTATTTCCAGGAAATGGGGGGTGGGGGGTGGAGGGCAGTAAGCTGGCCAGGCAAAAACAACAAAAATCTTCTACTTCTGGTCACTAGGAGAGCTCCATTTGGGGGTGAGGGTGCAAATTGATATAACTAGATCCTGTCTCTACTAGAATAAATTCTAGACATTTAGAAAGAGGGTGAAACTATTGGCCTTAAATCGGAACCTAGGTTTCCATGAAGAGTGATGAACCCTCTCCTACCCTCACCTCCTACCCACACGGGGACCAGAATGACTGCAATGTTGGGGGCATGGGCTTCTGTGCCACTCAGGGACAGTGCTGGTAACCTGGCCATGTCGCTTCCTTACCTCCCTAAAGAGCCAAAATAACATAACTGGCCCAGATAGCCTGACTTCCTGCCAGGACCCTCCTCTGGTTTGCTTTGCCCTTTGCCTGCACTGCCCGCAGAAGTGCATTCCCAGTTCCTGACCCCACCGCAGCCTCACTCCTCCCTGAGGGTCAGGCCACGTGTTTACTAAACTAGCCATACATTCCTTCTATTCCCCAGCACAGCCCCAGGCACCAAGGAGGTACTTGATAAATGTTTGTTGAAGCTCTTTCCCAGTAGGTGAAAGTACTTTGAGAAAAATTCAGAGGACAAGTGCCCCGGTCTCACTATTGGTGGTTTAGCGTTCAACTGATGAGCACTCCATAGAAGACCTGGATGGGGTGTTCCAGAAGACACTCGCACGCGCAGAAAGAGACAAACACCCACAGCTCACACACACCTGTTTCCCCTGAGTTAGAAGCATTAAGTACTGACAACTCCTTTCCTATGAAAAAGCATTCCAAACCCAAGGGAAGACAGCTCGGTTATTTGCTGAACAAGAGAGGCAGAACAGCCTCATAAGGTTCTGGGCCCGCAGCAGCATGAAGCAAGCTCAGAGTTTTGGCTGGTATCTCTGACTGCCTCTTGCCATGATGCTGTAATGGAAAACTCAGCAAGGCTGTTTCCTACCGTGTTGTAAATGCCCATCATGGGCAGTCCTGGGTGGGGCCAGAAAAATACTTACATTGTGCTGTTATGGGCTGAATGTACCCAAAACTGATGTTGTAGTCCTAAGCTCAGTACCTCAGAATGTGGCTGTATTTGGAGATGAGATCTTTAAAGAGGTAATTAAGTTAAAATGAGGTCGATATGGCTGGTGTCCTTATAAGAGGAGGAGATTAGGACACAGAGGGAAGACAAGGTGAAGACACAGAGAAAAGGTGGCCATCTATACACCCAGGAGAGAAGCCTCAGAAGAAATCAGTGCTTAACCTGACACCTAATCGCAAACTTCTCAGCCTCCAGAATGATGAGAAAATCAATTTCCGTTGTTTAAACCACCCAGACTATGGTATCTTGTTATGGCAGCCCTAACAAACGAATACAGCATGCTTTACAATTTACAAAGCTGTTTTCTCATAACTGAGCTCACTTAATTTTCACAACAATCCAGTTGAGTAGAGATTATCTTCATTTTATTGATGGAATACTGAGCCTAAGAAGCTATGAGCCTGAAGTCATACTGCTTATGAGTGCCAGAGCCTTGGCTTGAATCCAGGCTTTCTGACTGCATATCCCATGTTCCTTCCAATAGACCCGCTTCCTATTTGCAAAGTGCTTGGTGCCACTGTTGTCATTTGTCTTTCGGTCCATCAGCCCCTTAGAGGCAGGTTACAATCGGTCCCCTTCATCTGGAGAGTGGCTAAGTGACTCGCTCTGGTTTACACAGTAAGTTGGTGGCAGGAATGGTACTAAAGCGGCCCCTGAAATTCTGGGTCATTGTTAAGTGATGATTTCTTATTTCTCTGGTTTACTCAGCCAAAGCCAGAGTCCAGCGCTCTCGGGCAGCGGCTTTGTTCCTGGTGCAGAACAGTAACTGGCCCCACCTCTAATGCCTACTTCAGGTAAGCCTGCTGCAGGCAATCCTGGAACTCAGATGCTGAGCACCTGAGGGCTCCCCCATTGTTTACCAGCCTCAGTGCAAGGATGAGATTGATTTGGCCCTTTAAAGACCTGCTTTCATCCGTCACCACCTACTGGGAGAAGTGTTGAACAGGGGGGTTCATCTGGGGTTTGCTTTCAACTTAAAACAGTCATGTTTTTTCCTGAGAATATTGATTGAAAAGTTGATATCAAAATAAACAGAGGAGCCAGACTAGCCAATTTCAGTGGTTTGAGTTCTTTTTCCTCTTGGGGTGGGGTGGAAGTGCATGATAGGTGCACACAGCAGGAGTCGGTATCAGAATATATAAAAGAAAGGGAAAATTGGACCCACAACCCCATCACCCCAATTTTTTCTCTTGGTGTTCCTTTCTGTCTTTGTCCAGATGCATGTGTAATTATTACAGTTATACTCATGGCAAAGGTGAGATTTTATATTTTCATTTTATCTCATGATATAAGCATTTTGCCAAGTCACCACAAAATCTTCATGATTCTATTTTTTAATGGCGCATAATATCACTGGAAGTGATGGAACCCTCATTTGCACAACCATTCTTTCCTTAGTCATTAGGTTGTTTCCAATTTTTCGCTTCAAGTGATACATTCCTTTGCAGAGGGCAGAAATGCAGCAGATTCTTGATTTAGCTGGGAGTTTTCGGGTATCAAACAGTGGCTGCGGGGGAGGGTATAGCTCACTGGCAGAGCAGGTGCTTAGCTTGCATGAGGTCCTGGGTTCAATCCTCAGTACCCTCATTAAAATAAATATGTAAATAAATAAACCTAATTACCTCCCCCTACATTAAAAAAAAAAAACAAACAGTGGCGGGGTGTCCCAGTGGGTAACACAGGAGTCACCTCGCGGTCACGGTGACTGATGGAATGGTCAACATGGAGGACAGGCTGAGCGGGGAGGGCGGGCTGGAAGCCAGTGAGCTAGCACTGGGCATGATCACCCATTTTCCCACCAGACTTTCCTGCCTCTCAGAGACCCCTGGCGGCTAATCAGCTAGTGCTGAGGTGGGAAGCAGCCTGCAAACACAGGGTAAATGACAGAGGGTCCCATTTCGGCTACTGCAAGAAGCAGAATCAACAACAATCTACCTGGGGAGGTTCTGTGCCTTCAACTCTTCCTGTGCCGCTGAGCACAGGGTCTCCTGAGGATAAACAGGATACTCGGGGGACATGATCGCTAATCCCAGCAGCCTGAGCAGAAGAGAAATGGTGTACTTTGCTCATTTCATCAAATTGCAGTCTGTCAGACCTGATCCTGGCATATTTTCTGCTCCCCGGCAACTTCTGCCTGAGGAGACAGAAGTCCAAATACAAACACAGCCTGGGAACAACCTCTCAGGTCCTGCCTGGGCCAGAAATTCCTTCTGGCTCTTGGGACTCCTCCCAGAGTTTCTTACCTGACCCCTTTGGGAAAAGCACCCAGTCGATAAAAACTGCTGACAGCTTTGGGAAATGGAAACAAGCAGAAAGGCAGAGGATGTTCCCATCCCATTTCAAGTCAGCTCCATCTGGAGGCCATTCAAAATGCAAGCATGCTCCTGCAGTCACTGGAGGCCAAGTTCATTTACTGTCTCCAGGTTACAGCAGTGGTCCCGCCCCCTTAGAATGAGTTGAGTTTGGGAGTTTCGTGGCAGGGCGGAATCCTACGGAATTGACTCCATCATCCTCTTTATGGCCAATCTCAAGGTCACTCAGGACTTGCCTCCAACTAGTAATAATAGAAGCCAACAATGATAGACCATTTACTGCTAGGTACTATGCAAAATGCTTTACATAAATATCTCAAATAATCCTCACAACTCTATGAAGAAAGGAGTGTTACTATCCTTGTTCTACAGATGAGAAAACTAAGGCTCAGAAAGTCAAGTAACTAATCCCAAGTCACAGAGCAGGACAGCAGTACTAGTTAAGACTCAGATTCAGGCAGTGTGACTTAAGTGCACAAGCTCCATGCTAGGGACACCTTCTCCGGCCAGCCTAGCCACACCATAGTAATAATAAGAATAACTGAACCCTTAGTAAGTGCCAGGCACTTTGCTAAGGCATTTACTTGCATTTTTTTAAAAAAATTATTTTTTTATTGTATTATTTAATTACTTTGTTTTGGTATAGGAGGAGGTAATTAGGTTTGTTTATTTTTGATAGAGGTACTGGAGATTGAACCCAGACCTCACGCATGCTAAGCATGTGCTCTACCACTTAAGCTACACCCTCCCTCCTTGCTTGCATTTTTTTAACTCTTCAATGAGGAAATAATCAGAGACGTTAATTCACTTCCCCAAAGTCACATGGTTAGTAAGCGAATATGACAGAGACCATCTTCCTCTAAAATCCAATTTCTCCTTCTTGTAGAATAATAGACTCCCATTATTCGCTGATACGGGGCCTTATAGAATCAAGACTATATTTGACAGATTTTGTTGAAGCTAGGTGTGCCCATGTGACTAAGTCATGGATAACACAATGTAGGCAAAAATGGTATACACAACTTCCTGGAAATGCCAGCCTCCTCTCTTTCCCTCCTTCCTGCTGGCAGAATATGCTGACATGAGAGCTGGAGAGGTGCCATCTTGAGCCATGACACGACCAAGGCCACAACCAGCAGAGCCCCAAGGTAGAAGGAGCGTGGGTCCCCGTGGACTTCATGGAACGGAAGCAACTCACCCCTTTGGAGGTAACCACTCCTCGATCTTTACATGAAAGAGAAATAAACATCTAACTTGGTTAAGCTACCGTTGTTCCGGGTTTTCTATCATTTACAGCCCAACCTAATCCTAATTAACATAGTGGTGGAGCTGGAATTTAAACCAGTTTGACTCCAAAGGCCAAAATTAACCACTTCGACACACTATTTCTCCTGTACAACTCTACGCCCACATTGGTGCATCTCGTTACCAACATCTTCTACTCCCTTCATTTGGAGAATCGTTCCATAAATATTTACCAAGTGCCAGGCTCTGTACTAGGGAATAAACCAAGAATATAAATATGGGTAAGACTTGGTCAGTGCCCTTGAGGAGTTGGCAGTCCATCTTGGAAGACAGATGGCTAAGTAAATAAACAAAATACAGTGCAACGAGTCCTGTAATGAAGACATGAGCCAAATGCTGTGGGAGCACCGAGAGGAGGGACTCACCGCCATAGAGGGTCAGGGGAGATTTTACCAAAGTGCAGCCTGTGAGCTGCACACACTAAGTGGCTGCAAGAAAGTGTGACATGTACTTGGTTCTCATTCACCAGTACCTTGAAACCTTGAAACCACTGGCCTCCAATGACCAAACACCTTTTGTCTAGAAATGCAGCCCATTTTCCTTCCTCTGGAATTTTAGACTCGAATTCTCCAGCACTGGAGACTCCTGTAAACCCTTGGGAATCCAGGCTGTTTTTGTTTGCTCAGAGCCATGAAGAAAAATGTATGTAGGACCCCCCAAGGCCAAAGCCCCTCACAACAAGGAAGAAAATGGAAGCAGGAAGCGGAAGGCCGCCAACAGGAGAGCTGGATAAATAAAAATTCCTCAGCATAGCTGTGAAAGCCGGAATGAGTTCTGTCCGTAATTACTCTGTGCTTGGAAATGGTGTTTCCAACGTGACCTTTCTACCTGCAGTTCTAACGGTGGAGCTGCTGTCAGTGTTAATAAAGCCCAGACCCGGCTCTCCCTGATTGGAGCCAATTAGAATTACCCGGAGAGGGCAGCCAGGGCAGCCTCGCCACTAATGAGGGCAGCTGATGTGCTGGCAATGGTTTATTTGCCCAGTGATGGGCAGATGGGAAAGCTTATCCCGCCAAGCGGTCTCCTCTTTCCCCCTCCCATTGCCTCCAATAACTCTATTCAACTATTTCATGAGCACCAGCTTTAAATCAAGGCAATGAGATCTACTGGGGGAAAGAATATCTCCTGGATAATGAGGCCAACCAACACTTTTCCTCACTCAGCCTACATTTATTAAGCAAACGACAGTAGTTTCCTCTTATCTGCAGGGATACACTTCGGGACCCCCCAGTGGATGCCTGAAACCCTGTGTGTACTGTTTTTTCCCATATATACATGCATACCTATGATAAAGTTTATAAATTAGGCACAGTAAGAGATTAATAATGAATAGCAAAATAGAACAATTATAACAATATACTGTAATAAAAGTTATATGAACCTCTCCCTTCTCTCTTTCACTCTCAAAGTATCTTATTGTACACATTTAATTCCTTTTCCATCTTAACTAAGCACTTATCACGCACAGTGGCCATAACTTTTGCAGTTTGAGGTGCGACAGCAAAACTACCACAAATTTCTTTTCCTTCTTCACAATTTCACAGATAGAAGACTCTTTCTTACCGTAGATGGTAGCTATCTCGGCATACGAGTTTTTTCTTTCCTTATTAATGGAGAACTTTCACCTTTTTACTTGAAGAAAGCACTTCACGGCTTCTCTTTGGCAGATCCGAACTGTGGGCATCACTACTCTTGCACTTTGGGGCCATTATTAAGTAAAATAAGGGTTTTGAACACAAGCCCTGAGATACCATGACAGTCATTCATATAACACAGATGGCTACACAGTGACTAACAGGATACACTGGGCGCACGGATTCACGTCTCAGGCGGATAAGACGGGATGAGGTAAGACTCGCGAGATTTCATCACTCTACTCAGAACGGCACGCAATTTAAACTTATGGATTGTTTATTTCAGAAATTTTCCATGTAGTATTTTAGGACACGGCTGACTTCGTGTAACTGAAATTACAGAAAGCGAAAGGATAAGGGGGGAACCACTGTACTATGTGCCAGGAGAGGTGCCGGGGGCAGCAAGTAATAACAATTTAGATACAGGCAGTGGCAAATTAACCATGAAGTTGATGACGCTTAACACTTTAGGGCCTCCCATTAGCAAAAGTTCTGGAAGGGACCCTAGCAATGTGTTCACGTGGTCATGCTTTTACAAACTTTGCAAAAGTAATGAGCTATTTTAACGGCACTTAGTTAAGAATGCTGTCTCTTTCCACTCAGACTCTGTCACACTTGCCCTAGCGTAGGGTGGCACTGAGGTAGCATTTATGGGATCTGGCTAAGGGGAAGTTAAGACGGGGAGACAATTAGGTTTGCATTCTGTGGGGTGTATTAGGTGATTTGCAGTCACTTTTTAAGTAAGATTTTGCTAGCCGTCTCAGTGTGCAAAAGGCTTCCAGGAATCCTCCTACTGACTATGGTGCCTGCTCACGTGGCATGTGGCACTGAGCAGCAGGGCCAAAGATCATATCGGATTTGAATGTGTCCTACAGAAACTGGCACTGGAAGTGCGTGGGTAGTGGAGGAGAGACAAGATCTGAATTGTACAGAGCCAAAAGCTAGCTATGGGAAATTCTTCCAAACATCAGATGTGTAAAATTCTAAATATAGGATTCAGTTTTCACAGATATTTAGTCATATACACTAGGAATATTCCATAATACAGCGATGCAATTCCATGCCATACCTTTTTTTTTCTTTTTTAATGACAGTTATGCCAAACAGGGCTTATGAGACTATATCAGCAAGTATGTCTGGTTGTGAAGTCACATGTTTTATGCATCCCAACAGTCAATAATAAACCTAATTTTTCTTAAGCTAGAGGAAAGACTTAATTCTCTTTCCTTTCCCTATAAAGAAAATATTACAAAACTGTTGCTATATAAAGAGGTGATTAAAGACTATTCAGACAAAAATTGCAGAGGAAGAAAGTATTATAGCAATGTGCTAAACAGTTAATTAATAAAAACATTGTATTATTATTCTGTATCTTATTACATTCATGGAATTTTTCAGCTTTAAAAATTTTACAATTTGTTGTCATTTCCTTTCTCAGTCTAAATAAAGATCAACTTTCACACCTAATTTTGTTTTTGTAATTTTTGTATTTTTCTTAAAGAGGGCCCTTCAAATTATCTAAGTTTCAGGCCCTGCATACACCCCTGGAGCATACAGTCATGGTTTACTCCTTGTTGTGGTCTGACTGGAGAATCCTATGGCCTCCCCCTGCTCTTGACATATGTGATCAGTGCCACTAAACACCAGGTTCTGAGCTAAGGATGGGCACATAGTGGTGGATGTAGCAGATCTGGACCCTCCCAGGTATGGAGATGGAGACACTGATATCAAAGAAACCAAACCATACGAGATACTGTGGGAGAGAATAAGGGGACAGAACTTCTTATACAAAATAATATTTCAGGTGAGACCCAAAGGATGAGTTAATCAGATGAAGAATTTTAAAAAGAACATGCCAAGCACAAAGAACAGCATGAGTAAAGGCCCTGAGGTGGTAAGGGCTTGGCGCCTAACTAGGTATTCAGTAAATATCTACTGAATTAATTTTTAAAATAAATACTACAATTTGGGCAGGGCCAGAGTGCCATGGGAGGATGTAGGAGAGGCACTTGAACCCTTGCCAAGGGCAGCAGGAATGAAGGAATGAGGAATGAGAAAAAGTTAGTCAAGTTCAAATTTTTTTTTCAAATTTTCCTGACTTTCAGGAGGAGAAAACAGCATGTGCAAAGGCCCTGGGATTAGAGAGAGATCAGAAAGCAGTTCTGTACCATAATGGACTGGATTCGGGGAGGGAAGTTTGACTGAGGAGAGGTGGAGAGTAGACAGAGGAGAATTGGGGTAAAACTGGCAAGAAATGAGGCTGGACATATAAACCAGAACCAGACCATGAAAAGCCTCATAAGCTGGGATAGGATGTTTGTACTTTATATTGGATTCTTTGGTGAGGTGGTTTTAAGAAAGGAAAAGACATGCTCAGATCAGCACATCAGAAAGATTTGGTTGTAGGGTGGAGAAAGGACTGGATGAGGGGGCAATGCAGGAAGACCAGGCAGGAAGCTGTTAGAGAAATGCAAGAAAATGTGGTGGCTAGAGGTAGTGGCAGTGGGGATGGGGAGAGGCAGACAGATCTGGAGACGAATGTTGTGGTATGTGATGCAGTTCCATAGGCAAGGTTAAAGAATCACGTCAGGGGCTGGTGCCTGGCTGGTTCCTAGCTCCTCTTCCTTCCTGAAGCTAGTCAATTTCATGGGAGACACAGCTTTGTCGTTTGCAATGGAGGGCTTCTTTCCAATAACAGGACCGCCTGTGTCCTTGGCTACTGGTCACCCTGTGCTGCATATCTTCTGTTCACCCCCCTGGACCTGGTCTCTATTCTCTGAATTTTACTGGGTTTAGCCAATAGGAGCTGACGGAAGACTAGAGGGCGCGGAGGAAAGAGTATTTATTCCCGTGGCTTCCCTGTGAGGAAGCCCCAGGCTAGTTGTGTCCCTCAGTCTCTCTCAAGACAACCTTTTCATTTCTCTCTTCTCCTTCCTGGTTTCAGTATCCACTTCGCTCCCCTTAGGACTTAGGGAGGTTACAGCTCCACTGACCAGCTGCAGAATCACCCCAAAAGGCCTGTGGTTCCCCCACGCCTCATCCACATTTTGGTAAGTTCACTTTCTGGAACTATTGTAATGTACGTCATCTCTTTCCTGTTGGGTCCCTGGCTGAGCCCCATGCGTGCCCTTCTGACACAAGGCTGGAGTTCACGGACAAGAACAAGTTTATTTAAATCAGGCCACGCCCCTGCAGGCCCGACAGCCAATCAGGCCAAGACAGCACCCTCAGCCCTTTTCCAGGTGACCAACCAGCGTCTTCCTGTGCCCCTCGTACCAGGTCAAGCCCCGCCTCTGCCAGAAGCCTGGAGTTTGCCTGTGATTCCTGGTTCTGACCCTGGAGACCTCCCACCCCGTTCAGCCTCTGGAGCTCCCCTCCAGTGCTGGGGAGACCTGGGGAGCCGGTTATCAAGTGTCCAGTGACCGAGATCCCCACCTGCCTCCCCTGAGAGAGCTGGCTACACTTGCCCAACTGTTGTTTCTCGGACCATCCTCTAGGCTCCTTGCTGACCTTCTGTCTGTCTGCTGACACACAGACAGACAGAAAGAATCTTCTTTCTGTCTGTCTGTGTGTGTCTATGTCTCTAGTATTTTTGTCTATTTCCCCTTCCCCTACCCCGGGGGCAGGGACGTTGCCGTGTTCACGCTTTATTCCAGCGTCCAGCCAGTGCCTGAGACCTAGTGTTACTCGATCGTTTTTTATTGACCAACAGACTAACCGACTGGACTTCTGTCATCTGTCGACCGTCTTCCCCCAGGCAAATAGCACATCATTGATGAGGCTGCAAGGTTTCCCGTCTACAATCCTTTCAAACTGTCTCGCCTCCCGGAGAGGAGCCTCTTCGGCCTCATGCGTATTTCCAGCAACTCCATTTGTAGTATTCTTATGGGACACTCCCTGGGACCAATTAATATCTTCATTGGCCCTCAGCACTGATAAGTTCACAGGACTTGACTTCATAAAAAATTGAAAATAAAATTTTATTTTATTATTATCTAACAAACATTAATATACACTAAAATTTTTAAAAGCAACTTTCCAGATTTTCTGCCAGCAAAATTATGAATAATCTCATCACAGCTGGACTTAATCTTTTAATTGGGAGTGATTCCTCTGCTTCTTCATTTTGCTTACATTTCTGTGACTCTGGGTTTAGTCTCCTAAATATATATATATATATATATTTATATATAATATATTTTTATATATATATAAGTAATATAAGTAAATATAAGTAAATTATCATAGCTGAACTTGTCCTTTCTTTCAGTTTGCTGGTGCCCAGCCACATGTTTCATCTTTTCGGCACTAGTTTCCATAATTCAGGGTAATTCCATTCATTGTGTGTGGATTTTACCTGTTTGAATTGACAAAGTCAAGCCAAGGTGGGGGTAGGGGGAGGATAAATCTCCCCCGGTTTTTTCCATCTTGGGAGGATGGAGGTGGCAAGCAACAGTAAGGGGGAGTCAATTCCCCATTGCCATTACACATGTTTTTCAACCTTGGCACTACTACTGGGAAAAGTCTATGCATGAGAATAACCTACTCATTGCAGGCCATTTATCATTTCTGATTTCCAGGTGCTAAAGGCTAATAGCACCCTTCAGTCATTGTGACAATTTTTTTTAAAAGCTTCCAAAATCTTCCTAGGGAACAGTACTACCTCAGGTTAGGAAGCATTGTGACCTGGGTGGTTGACTGCAGGTTGAAAGAATGGTCCTACCTTCCCCTGTTCTTCCCATCCTTTCTATTCTCCCTAACAACTTGCTGAGCCAAGGTCAGCAGAAGAACCACTGGCAATGGAGTGTTTAAAGATGGAGTCAGGTCTGGGGAGGAGAGCAGGGGCCCAGGTGGGGCCTCAGACTTGGTCAGGAAACAGACATTCCTGGAAGACAGGCGTGAGGGCACAGTGGGTGTAAAAAAAAAAAAAAAGGCTGTTTTGAGGGGAAGGGTTTGCTTCCCTAGCAAGTTTCCCAAAACCACAAAATAACTCTGACCCTGTCTTATTTCTGCAGATGCAGTTAGAGGGATTTCAGACGCTCTCGAGGCTCTTATAGAATGCAGAATTTCTGTCATTGACTCAAAATGTCTACCCTAGAACACAGAGCTCTAGCCTGGACAGGGCATTTGAGGGCAGGCTCAGAAAAAGGAGGTAATACTACCAGAGTCCAGAAAACCCAAATGCCTCCTTCATTCCAAGCACGGAGGCCAGTAATAAAAAAGCATTTATCACCGATTAATCCATAGCCTAAATGCAAAGGTGAGATATAAAAATAAAAGCAACCCTAAACTATATGATGCACACTCTTCTTTTTTACAACCCTGGTAAAAACAAGCAGGAGACATATCCCATTTACAAGGACAGCAAAAGCTCGGTCTCCTCTCTGACCCAAGCCCTCTCCATGCATCATAAATATTTCCATAGTCGTAAATATCACTGATGAGGAAGCAGAAGGCTCTTAATTGGCTCCAACTCATTTCATGGTGGAGGAAGCTAGGAAGGATGCACTGAATAAGAATAAGACAGGGTGAGAGATCTCCTGGGAGGAAATTAAAATAGAATCTTCTACCAAAATGATGCTCTGTCTCTGCACTGACTTAAGCCAGAAAGGAACTTGCTGAAGACCCGTTGTGGGAAGCATCTCCTCCCACTGGCCCAGGGCCTTTTCCATCTCAGAAATGCCAGCTCCCTTCAAGTTTTTGTGGTGGTTGATTTCATTGATAATGGGCCACCATAAGGGAAGAAGGGAGGTAAATAGCATTTCTTAAAAATTCATAGCAGGATAATGGATAAATAAATGATAGTACAGTCATACAATGGAATACTCTTCAACAACAAAAATGGACCTCTAATCACACACATTATAGATGAGTTTCAAAAACATTATGCTAAGTGGAAGGAGCCTTCCATTGAAAAGTACATACTATATGATTCCATTTATATGATGCTTTATAATAGGTAATTTAGGGTAAGGAAAAAATCCAAACAATGGTCGGCCCTATGGGTAGGGGGAGAGATGAAATGAGAAGGGATGTGAGGGAAATATCTGTGATGATGTAAATATTGTATACGTCTTGATGGGAGTTCGGATTACACAGGTATTTGCATTTGTCAAAACTCAGCAAATGTACTAAGATTCATGGATTCCGTTGTCTCTATATTTTGTATCAAATGAAAAATATAAACAGAGATTGAACTTGAGTTGATGATATGCATGCTGGAGTATTCAGGGGAAAGTGTTCTGATGGCTGCAGTTTACACTGAAAAGCATCACTAAAATAACATAGATTCATGGATGGACAGAGAGATGGAGAGATGTGTGAAAAAGCAGTTTTGGTAAGATGTTAATGGTAGAATTTAAGGGGTTAATAGACAGTTGTTAATAGACAGTTGTATAAAATTCCTTCCACTTTGCTGTGTGTTTGAAAAATTTCATGATACAATGGAAGAAATAAGGGTACTGTGATTTAAAAAAAATAATAATCATTTACTGGGTGCCTAGGTGTGCCAAATACTTTACATACACTGTTTCAATCCTCATACCATCCTGATTTTACAGACCAGAAGGTTACCATTCAGAGAAACACGACTTCAGGGTGAGGGTCACCTCTCTGCACTTCTTTCACACTTGCCCTCCAGATGCAATGTTTGGCACTTGCATTTTGGGTTAAGAAACACCTTCATCTGCAGCTCCTGCCTCTCGCCTTTCATCCCCAGCACTGGCTTTTGATTAATCTCGAAAGTGAACAGGAGTCCTCAACCACCAATCAATCAATGACGTCACAAATATTAACTGAACACCTACTACATGTAGGGAATTTTAAAAAATAATAATAAAACACAGTCTCTGCCTTCAAGAGGCTTCCGGAGTATTTATCCTAGCCTGGAGAACTCGACTCTGTGTGACCCAGTCTGTGACTTTGGCACTAATTAGCTGTGTGACCTTGTACAAGTTATTGTCAACTCTTGGGTTTCACTCCCTTCATCTAGGAATAAGGGCTGAACTAGACCATCCCTCAGGTCCCTGGCAATCCTCATGTTTCTGTGACTTTTGAGCCGAAGTAATTTTAAGAGTCAAGAGCAGATCCAGATAGTGTTTGCTAATGGAATGCTGATGAGGAAAAATCCCTGAGGCTGGAGATGTCTCCAGGGAGTGGGGTCTAAGCAGTGCCCACGTGGATGGGGGAGGAGATGGTGTACCAGCGGAGGAGATGCAAACGCAGGGCCTGGCAGGGGACACATGGAGACCATGAAGAGGGTGGCTGGAGAGGAGGGTTAGTGTCCAGGAGCAGAGACCACACTGAGGAAGAAAGTTTGGACTTGAACGTCTGAGAAGTGGGATCCCACCAGAGGTGTCAACCATGGGAAGTGTGTGACGAGATGGCATCTGGGGAAGACTAACCTACTTATTTGCAGTCATGGAAGAAAACAGCAGCATTAATAATCACCAATGACATGACAGACCCCAGAATACCCTTGATCTGTGGTTTTCAAGCTATGATCTTGAGAACATGAAGGTTCCTGGGAAGCAGGGGAAGCCGAGGGGAGGCAGGGTCCAGCACTATTCCCACCGTCACTGCAGCAGCACTGCTTCCACTGGTATAATACATGGGAGTTCCAGATCAAATCTGTTTTGAAATAAACATTCAACAGGCTTCAGCTGAACAATGTCAATTAATTACACAAATAAGCAGCCAGACAAATGTGTCAGGAGGAGGTTGTTGGAGGATAAATAATTTGCTGGGCATACGCCTCACACAGGTAATTGAGATGACTCTGTATATCCACCTGTGAGGTGCCAGCTCTGACAAAGGCAGAGGAAGAGGGCAGATTTGGGAATGGCTGTGCCTACGCCCCCAGGAAGTTATGGAAGCATTCGCACTCCACGCAACACGCATGTGCAGTGGATAGTCGACTATTGAGCCCTGGGGGCCTGACTCAGGCTCTCTGTCCTGACTTGACTCCCTCAGCCCGTCCCAGGGCCTTACTTGCTTGCCTCCCCTCCTGGGAGCTGCCCCCAAGTATTTTGGAGTGGGACAGTGTCTCTCCCCCTGCCCCTCCTCAGCTCCTTGTGATTTGTTACCCTAAACAAGCATCCAAGACTTTTTATTCTGTAAAACTAGACCAGGGTAATGATAGCCACAAACCCTGGGAAGTTACACAGGTTCTAGGTTCTTGCAGATCTGTTTTGGTTGAATTGCCTGCCTTTTGTCTTTTTCATGGGAGATAATAACGGAGAAATTCTACCCTCTGCATTTATATTTAAATGGTTTCATTGGTGCTCTTTGATTTCAGACCTGACTCTTAGATGCCCTTGGGCATAGCATTAACCCTCTCCTTGTTTCAGGGGCTCCCTGACCCTCTGTCCTACGGGAAAAGGGCCTTCCTCATAGCTGTGTTTTCAACCCACTACTTTATGCATGACCTTATGTCACGCATTCTGGTTATCCAATTCTGCCTAACAAATCATCCAAAGCTTAATGGCTTCAAAAAACCAATCATTTATTATCTCTCATGGTTTCTGTTGGTCAGGAATTTGGGAAAGACCCAGCTGGGCAGTTTGAGCCCAAGGTCTCTCATGAGGCTGCTGCCATGTGTCAGCTGGGGCTACAATCATCTAAAGGCTTGACTGGGGTGGGAGGATTCACTTTCAAGGTGGCTCACTCACATGACTGCCGAAATGCTGCTGATTCTTGTCGGGGGACTTAGTTCCTCTCTAGGTGGGCCTCTCTATGTTGCTGCTTGAGTAACCTCATGGCACCGTAGCTGGCCTCCCCCAGAGCAAGAAATCCAAAAGACCAAGCCGACGGCCACACTACCCAAAGCAATCTACAGATTTCATGTGATCCCTATCAAATCAGCCACTGTGTTTTTCACAGAACTAGAACAAATAATCCTAAAATTTATATGAAATCACAAAAGACCCAGAATTGCCAAAGCAATACTGAGGAAAAAGAATAAAGCTGGAGGCATAAGCCTCCCAGATTTCAGACAATATTACAAAGCTACAGCAATCAAAACAGCATGGTACTGGCACAGAAACAGACATATGGCACAATGGAACAGAAGAGAGAGCCCAGAGATAAACCCACACACCTATGGTCAATTGATCTTCAACAAAGTAGGCAAGAATATGCAATGGAGAAAAGACAATCTCTTCAGCAAGTGGTGTTGGGAAAGCTGGACAGCCACATGTAAATCTATGAAGTTAGAACACTCCCACACACCATATACAAAAATAAACTCAAAATTGCTTAAAGACTTAAACATGAGACAGGACACTATAAATGTCCTAGAAGAGAACATAGGCAAAACATTCTCTGACATAAATTGTAGCAATGTTTTCCTAGGTCATTCTCCCAAGGCAATGGAAATAAAAGCAAACATAAACAAAAGGGACCTAATAAAATTTATAAGCTTTTGCACAGCAAAGGAAACCATAAACAAAATGAAAAGACAACCTATGGACTGGGAGAAAATATTTGTGAACAACGTGACTGACAAGGGCTTAACTTCCAGAATATATAAACAGCTCATACAACTCAATAGTAAAAACAAAAAGCAAAACAAAACAAAAAAACCAAACAACCCAATCCAAAAAGGGGCAGAAGACCTAAACAGATATTTCTCCAAGGAAGATATACAGATAGCCAATAGGCACATGAAAAGATGCTCAATATCACTATCAGAGAAGTGCAAATCAAAACTACAATGGGGTATCACCTCACAACAGTCAGAAGGGCCATCATTAAAAAGTCCACAAATGATAAATGCTGGAGAGGCTGTGGAGAAAAGGGAAGCCTCCTACACCACTGGTGGGAATGTAATTTGGTGCAACCATTATGGAAAACAGTATGGAGACTCCTAAAAAATCTAAAAATAGACTTATCAATATGACCCAGCAATCTCACTCCTGGGCATATATCTGGAAAAAACTCTAATTTGAAAAGATACATGCACCCCAATGTTCATAGCAGCACTATTTACAATAGCCAAGACATGAAAGCAACCTAAATGTCCATCAACAGATGACCGAATAAAGAAGTTTTGGTATATTTATACAATGGAATACTAGTGGGCCATAAAAAATAATAAAATAATGTCATTTTCAGCAACATAGATGGACCTGTAGATTATCATATTAAGTGAAGTAAGTCAGACAGAGAAAGATAAATATCACATGATATCACTTATATGTGGAATCTAAAAAAATGACACAAATGAACTTAACTTACAAAACAGAAAGAGACTCACAGACATGGAAAACAAACTTATGGTGACCAAGAGAGAAGTAGGGGAGGAATAATTTAGAAGTTTGGGATTAGCAGACACAAACTACTATATATAAAATAGATAAATAACAAAGTCCTACTATATAGCACAAGGAACTATATTCAATATCTTGTAATAACTTATAATGAAAAAATATATTATATATATGTATAACTGAATCACTATGCTATATACCAGAAACTAACACAATATTGTAAATCAATAATACTTCAATTTTTAAAAAATTTTAATAGTTTGTTATTATTATAGGAAATTTGGAAAATATAGAAAGAATATTCCAACCATCTGATAACTACTACAACATCCAGTAACCACTTGTTATTTAAAAAAATCAATTATTAGAAAAGACAAATGACTCAAGTCTTATTTGAGAATATAGTGAAAATTCCAGACTCTGGAATCAGACAGACCTGTGTTTGAACTCTGGCTCAGCCACTTCCTAGCCGTGTGATCTTAGACAAGATGTTAAACACTTTAAACCTGGGCTGCTTCTTCTGAAGAATGGACATCATAGCAACCCCTGATTCATAGGACCTGGCATTTAAAGTGTTCAATAAATATTACTGCTTGTATTTAAAAAAAAAAAAAAAGCCGGCTGCTGCAGTGATTTTCATGGCCTAGCCTTGAATGTCATACACTCCCCCTCCTACCTTATTTTACTAGTCACACGGTGACAGCGCTGATTCAGTGTGGAAAAGGACCACTCAAGGAGGCAAGGATCACAGGAGGTTGTCTTGGAGGCTGGCCCACCACCCCATAGAAGGGTCAGAAGAAGAGCGACGGACTCGAGGCATTAAGTCATTTACAACTTAGTAGGGGGAGAGATCATACATACCTGCAATAGTCAGAGGAGTAAGAAAGAGGAGGAGGGGGAGAAAGAGAAAAGGCAGCCAGCACATGCCCTGGAATGCAAATGAGATAGGAAGTGAGCAAGACAGACGTAGTCCCTGCCCTCTTGAGGCCTGCAATCTAGCGAGAATGACGGTTTCCATGTTTTATATAAATAAGTATAAATAATTGCACTTGGAACGAAATCCAGTCTCCGTACCTTGCCCCTACCTGTTCTTTTCCTCTACTACTCCTCTCCTCTCTCGTTGACCGTCAGCCACACTGGCCATTCCTCCATTCCTCCAGCAGACCAAGCTCCCTCCTCCCTTGGGGCCTTGCACTTGCTGTTCCATGGAAGGCTCTCCAGGGCTTTGCATGGCCAGCTCTTTCTCGCCGTTCAGGCCTCTGCACTTAGTTGTCACTTGATCTTTCCTTGGTTTTGTCATTGACCGCCTCCAACTAGAATGTACGCTGTGTGAGAACAGAGACTTTGTTCAATCCCCCTCACTGCTGTGCCTCCAGACCTGGATAGCACTTGTGACACAGTAAGCGATGAACTTGGCTTGTAATTTCCTGACCAGCCTCTAAAATTGTATAACATCGTCCTTCTAGAGTGCTGTAAGCGTGAGCTCCAGCCCAGTTGCTTGGCCATCTTGCAGTCCAAACAAAGGTTGGTGAATTGCAGACTTAGTCTAAGATCTAACCTTGCTGGCCCCTTGACTCTGAGCAAATAGCATACCTCGGCCACACCTGATCATCCACCACCTCTAGATTCAGTTGACCTAACCCGGGCTAGTTGTCTCATTTGTGTCTTCCCTTGGAGATGGGTCCTCAATTTCTGTTCGCCTTTGCTTGGTTTCCTGACCAACTTCCCTCTCTCCCCCAGGGGAGGGGCACTTCCAGCCTGTTTTACTGCGCTTTTGTTTTTGGCTTTCCTGGGCTGAAATATTGAAAACAGTTGCTCATTAACATCCCAGCTTTCCTGCTTTTCAGGAGCAACAACATGACAGAGACCCCATGCATATTTATTTTGAAAATATGTTTTTTAATTTGAAAGCAAATGGACGCTGCCGGTCTGCAGGTCATTTCACCTGCTGGGACGTGTGATTAGTGAGGCCTTTCCTCTCTGGGTGGTAGTGCCAGCTAATGGACTCATGCTCCCTCTGTACATTTATTTATCTTCAGTTAATTAAAATTTTGCCAAGTCTTCCTCACTGCCCTTGGGCACAGCAAGGCTTGCGCATTGGCTTGTGGCACTGATCTGGGCTGGCAGGCTGGGTGGGGGCAGCCATCCTATTAAATATTAATCTAAGAGGGCAATCAGGCCTGTGGGCTTCCACCCCTGGGGTTCTCCCACTGGGAAGTCACAGATCGATGCCAGAGCTCAGTGCCTATGGCAACTCTCCCTGCCAGGCCTGAGTCAGCATCATATGCAATGTTTCGGAACTATTATTTGACAATAAATCTGAGCAGAATTCTGGGAGATGTCTCTTAAAAACTGGAATGAATTACACACACATCCGCCTTGGAAGGGGATGTGAACCATCATGTGCAACTGTACCTTCTAAATGATGAATGAGCCAATTTGCCCGCATTAATTTTGAAGTTATGGGTCAGGTTAGGACCAGCAAAGTCCCCTGTACTTCAGATGTTCTGAAATGGTGCTTCTCCTAGGGCTGGGGGAGGAGAGTAGGGACTGAGCTGGCACCCAAGGCCTCCCTGTCCCACTTTTGGAAACGTGGGAGTTGTTGCCCACAGGTTCACCCCTCACCAGCCTCCTCCCTTCAGTCACTTTTCGTCATGTCCCAGCTTTTGCATCATTTCAGCAGATACCTTTGCTGACAAACTTGGAAGGTAGGAGAGTGCTCTGTTGTGGGTTGAGCTGTGTCCCTCCAAAAGACAAGCTGAAGTCCTAACTCCCAGGACCTGGGAATGTGACCTTACTTGAAAATAGGATCCTTACACATGTAATTAGTTAAGACAGTCATTCTGGACTGGATGGGCCTGATCCAGTGACCGGTGTCCTTATGAGAAGAAGTCACAGAGACGCACAGGGAGACTATCATGTGCTGTCAGAAGCAGAGACTGGAGTTATGGCACCTGCCAGCCAAGGTGCGCCAAGGACCGCCAGCAACACCAGACGCTCAGAAGAGGCAAGGAAGGATCCTCCCTAGAGCCTTCAGAGGAAGCATGGCCCTGTTGACACTTGATTTTGGACTTCCAGACTCTAGAACTCAGAGGATAAATTTCTGTGATTTGATGTCACCAAGTTTGCGGTACTGTGTGCCAGCGGCCCTGGGAAACGTACCCACACTTTACTCCCGGCCGCACTGCTGACTGCCTCAGCCAGCTTGCCTCTGCCAAGCCTCTGGAATGACTTGGTCACCTTGATCCCCTTCCCTTCCTGAGAGGTCTTACACAGTGAAATCTCAACTTGCTAGAAGGCTTCTGAAGTGAGAAGTCAGACTGGGAGAAAACCTCATCCCAGCTCAAGTGTTGCAGATGATTTTTGAAACATTTCAGTCCATATTCTTGCCTAGTAGAGGTCAGTGAACACAATAAGATGGCTCTTTGACAATGGAGGATGTCCCTCTGCCTCAGGGATCATCACTCTAAATTCAAGTCTCCCTGGTTGGGATCACAGATAGACAGCAAGGAAGATGCTGGCATAAAAATCATAATGACTCCAGCACCTATCCTAGAAATTGAATTTTTATTTTCACATCCCTGACTAGTTCTTTGTTTCTTCTGAATGTTGAATGTATAACAACAACAACAAAATGCAGTTAAACTGAGGGTTCAAGCTAGGTGAGTTTCTAGTAATCAAGATTCTGTAATATTTAGTTACCTTGAATTGAGATAGTGGTGGGAAGGGATACTGAACTTGAGGTCAGAAAGCGTGGACTTGAATTCCAGCTCTGCTCATCCTCCCAACAGCCTTGCAAGGGAAGTGTAATTATCCCCCAATTATACACGGTGGATGGACTGAGGCTGCTCCCATCCCCTCTCCAAAGAGACACATGCTGGACAGGTGCCTTCTGCTTGGCCTTTTTTTGCTGAGTGGGGCACACCCACTGAGGGTAGAGATGAACTGCTCCCAACAACAGAGGGAGTTTTAAGAAGTTGTAAATATATGTATGTATATGTATGACTGAAACATTGTGCTGTACACCAGAAATGGACATATTGTAAACTGACTATACTTCAGTAATAAATAACTAAACAAATTAAAATTTAAAAATTGAAAAAAAAAAAAAGAAGTTATAGAGGTGAAAAGGAGAGAGCAAGAAAATGATTGGCAGGGAAAGGAATTTGGGAGGGAAGGTGGAGAAGAAAGATGTCTGATGGAGAATTTGATTTAGTGTCTATTGTGTGCTGCGAGATCTGTGTCTTCTTCCCTATGTTCCCCCAAAGAATTCCAGCTAATGTGTCACGGAGTCAGATCTGGTTTGGGAGTTGGGAATCTGATGAGAAACAAAGACCACCCATGAGGAGCTCATCATCCCGGGGCTACAAGGGACCTGAAGCTCAGAGAGCTTGGGTGTCTTGCTCAGGGTTGCACAGCCTTTGGTTCGGAAGTCAGATCTGTCCCACTCCACATCTTTGTTCTTTCCTGTAACATATGGCTTATTCTTGTGGTGGACTTGCCAAACTATTTTAGGCCCAAGAGGTAGTACAGGTTGAAAATTTAAATATTCTAACATTATTTGTATAAATGCCCTGGACAACAAGCAGTAATGACCTATTCATTGTAGTTTTCCTATGGCTAGAGCTTTGCAGTTTCTAGAAACGGTCTCCATTTACCGAGCATTTACTCAGTGCCAAACCCTTCCCTGTGCATTTTATGATCTAGTTTTCTGAGCAGGCCTGAGAGGTAGACATTTTTATTCCTGTTTTACAAATGCAGAAACATGAAAGAGTGGCTACACCAGGTTGCCGTTGGAAAGCAGCAGACCCAAGACCAAAACATCAAAAATCACTTAATTTACTTTCTGAATAGGTAATATATGCACATAGGACAATGTTCATCAAGAAAAGGCCAATGGTGAAAATTTAGAGCCTCTCTCTTCCCCATCCCCCAGAGACTGGGTCCCCTTCCCTGCCACCCTCAAGTCGCTCATGTTGACCAGTTCTTGAGTGTCTTTCAAAGATATCCTCAGAATTTACACATACAATCACAGGCGCCTCCCTCAGGGAGAAAGCATTTGAAGTTAACCTGGGGAAACAGTGCTTCCCTCACCCTTCATTAAGCTTCAGGTTAAATCTTCAGAGCCCAGATGCCACATGGAGTGTGTTTTTATGTTTTACTGGGAGTGACTAAAGGGATACTAAAAACAGCATGCAGTCTAGAATGTGATGGGACAAAGCTCAAGTTCATGCCAAGAGCAGGTGCCTTCACCTCTTTGAACCCTTTTCCCATCTGAAAACGGAGGCAAACATCCCCACCTCCAAGGGCTGCTGTGGGGATAATATCAGAAAATAAAGGTAAAACATCTGGCACGTCTGGTCTCCTTCCTTCCCCTCCTGAACAAGAGCCTGGAGTTCTCCCAGCGAGTCTTTAAGAATACAGAAAAGAGGGAACGCAAACTCCCCAAGTCTGCATGCTGTTTAGTGATCAGCTTTGACCTAATTCTACTTCACAGCGTTTCCTTCTCTTTCCTACCTCCCACTACCTCCCACCCAGCTGCCAAGTATAGAGAGAACATGAAAACTTGGGCCAAATGGGAACCTGGACTATGAAAGCCTTTGAGAAAACAGCTGTTTGTTTGTTCATTTATCACCGTGTTTTTGCCCCCGTCTCATTTGATTACAACAGCCTGTGAGGAAGCATAATAATCCTTTGTGCTTAGACTAGTCTCCGCACGGGGATCGGCCATCCTTGATTTCACTTTGCAACAGCAACGTGAAGGCAAAACTGCCGTTCAAAGAGGAAGTGCTTTGGCCAAGAAGCACAAGGCAGAAATGGGACTAGAACCTGGGTCTTCACTGATTTCCTTGCCTTTTGATGTTTCAAATAGTTTTTTTTTTTTTTCTGTGTAATCACTACTGCATCCGTCAGGATGCCTTTGACTGCAAGCAACAGAAAATTCAAGCCACATTTGCTCGTGTAACTGGAAATGCAGAGGTTGGGGGGCTTCAGAATCAGCCGAGGTCAGTGGCTGTGTGCTTTCTCTGTTCCTCTCTTGTTTCTTGCCTCCTCTGTGTCTTGGCTTCATTTGCAGGCTGGCTTCTCTCATACCAAAATGATTTCTTGCACTGCAAACTCCATACCAACACATCACAATGTTCAGAGGGGAAGAGTCTCTTCTTGTGTCTGTCTTAAGAATGAGGAAGATTATACCTAAGAAATCCCAACAAACAACACTGGTTGTGCCTCATTTTCTCAAATGGAAGCACACTTTGTGGCAGACATCTGTCCTACTTGTAGTCACTCTGGCTCTTTTGAACACTCATCCTTTAGGACAAGTTTAAAATTATAAGCCCCACCTCCCCAAGGCAGACACCAGATTTTACTCTCCTGACACAGACATGGGACTTTTACTCCAGTTGGTGATAGAAGAAGAAAAGTACAAAGCATGCTTCTCCTCCTTCCCCTCTCCTACCTCTTCCTCCCCCTCCCCCCCTCCCACAGTGGAAGCATCAGTGATCACAGTAAATTCGAGCTCCTGGCACAGAAGCAGCCGGGGTACAGCCTGTGGCTCCCGCATCCAGAGCTTGGGGGTAGCAGCAGTTTTCTTGTAGGCTCTGAACTGTAGAGTGGTTTGGGCCAGCTTGGCCTGGAGCCTGGCTCTTCAGCTCTCCTTATGATCTTGTGAGCCATCCACTGTCCTTTGAAAAAACTTTTAAAGTGCTGAATCACCCAGAGTCAGCTTCTGTTATTGCAGCTAAAAACCTGATTGATCCACAAGCCCATGCCTGCTCACATGGTTTGGGTTGGACCTGTGCCCTCTGCTGACCAGCGCACGCCTGAGTTGCAAAGCCAATCTCATGGTGACAAGAGGGTTGGGATTGCCCTGCACCAATCCAGACCAGCTCCAAAGTTCAGGGTGAGATCAGCTTCCCAGGAAGCATAGAGGGATGGGTGTGAAACCTACATAAAAATCGGGACTGTGTGAGAGAATGGGAATGGGTGCTTCCTGGGAAGCCAACATCTGCTAAGCCCTGCCGTGGGAGAGGCTCTGCAGCTAAACATGTTCACCCTCATGACACTCCGTAAGGTAGGCGTTACCCCCATTTTACTGGCGTGGAAACAGACAAGGAGACATTAGGTACAAGATGATAGAATTAATAAGCTAGAATTCAAATTAGGTCTGTTGGACTCCGAAGTCATTCATACACTCATTTCACTCACTATATGATCAGCTGTGGTTCTCCTGGGACCCACTGAATCTGGTTCCAGTTATAGGTTGAGTTCAGGTTGGCTTCATAAGCCTCCTCATTTTTCTTGGGCCAGTGGCTACTCAATGGCTGCCAAGTTCTCCAGGTGTATGGCAAAGTACATGGGGCCAAGTAAACTGCAAGCCATCCTACGGCTGAGCCCCTCTCACTTGCTCTACTTACCTTCTCCCGTCTCTGCATCTCTTGCATTTCCTGTCACAGATTTACTAGGTTCTGCTACTCCAGCAGGCCTGGCCTTTCCCCTCATAATCTGGCTATGTTGTAGTCAATGACTGTCTTGTTTTGGGTGTCCATCATTCTCTCCAACTGCAACTTCATATTATTGCCTTAATTTCCCTTTGGGGGAAATTGGCCACTGTGTCTTACCTCCCCTGTGCTATGGGGGCTGGAGTGATCAGATCATTCCTCTCCACGACCCAGAGCTGGTGGGGGGAGCAGGAGTGGATACACAAATCTTGACCAATTGGAAGCTCTCTCCTGGACTCTGACTCTTGGGTGAGAGCCAGAAGGACAGTCTGCAATGGGGTGTAGGCACGAGCTTGTCCATGGGGTGGCCCTGCTCACTGACCTACCCATTTTGCAGGCAAGGCCTTCAGCCTCTCTCTGTGGACACCGGAAGTCTCCATGATCTTGCTAATTTCTTCTTTGTTTTAAAAGGGGGCAAGGGCAGTTTCTGTTGTTTACAATCAAGAACCCCAATCACATCACATGACTCAGGAATTTCACATCTAGGTATATATCCAAGAAAAATGATAACATACATCCATGCAAAGACTTGGACACCAATGTTCACAGCAGCATTCTTCATGATAACCAAAATGTAGCAACGACTCAAATGTCCATGAACTAATAAAGGAGTAACTGAAACATGATAGATCCATACAATGGAGTATTGCTCAGCCATACAAAGGAATGCAGTACTGCTACAACACGAGTGAACTCTGCAAACATATACTAAGTGAAAGAAGCAGCACAAAAGGCCACATCTGTATCCTACTTATGTGAGATGTCCAGAACAGGTAAATTTATGGAGATAGAAAGTAGATTAGTTGTTGCCAGGGGCCTGAGGTGGGAGGATGATTACCGATGGATATGGCGCTGATACTGGTGGTGATAAATGGTCTAAAGTTGATTGCACTGTTGGTTGCCCAACTCTGTGAATATACTAAGACCCACTGAATTGCACACTTTAAAAGGGTGAGCTTTTTTGGTATGTGAGTTCTCTCTATATCAATATAGCTGTTATTTAAAAACAAAAGAGCCTAATCAAAATGCCTTCAGATGCAGGGAGCTCAAGGGCGGAGGTGGGCGACTGAGAAAATCACCACCCTGGGCTCTAGAAGATTCAGTCCTAACCCCTACTAAGGTCTGCATCTTGCCAACCTTAAATTTCACCCTTTTGGACCTCAGTTTTTTCAGCACTAATGTGAAGTGGCTTATGAGATCAATATTTCCCATACTTCAGTCATTTGTGAGCCACCTTCAATGATTTTTGTTGTATCATTGTGCCAACTGGATGATTATTTACCTAGTTCTTTAAATCAATGCATTTTTTTAATTTCTAAAAAAAAATTCATAAAATCATGTGTTCGCTGTGTTGGTTGTATTTTCCCCAAACACATGAAAATCAACACTACACAGTAGAATTAGAGATAATGATCCAGGCCCCAGGTCACCAGCCCGATCCCCACCACCTGGGAAACCTGGAGTAAGGTCCTGAAGTCGGGTCTACAAGCTGGCCCTTTGGGGAGACGACCAGGCCCTGCCTTCGCTCCTTCCTCAGCTAACGTGGACTTTTAATCACTGCCTCTTGGGACACGGCCTTGCCCTGTGGCCTAACCTCACTCTGGTTGTAGGAATTTCTGGCCACAGAAGAGAAGAGTTGTCCCAAGGCTGAGTTTAGTAACTTAGGGAGCACCTTTATTCATTCACGGGATACCCCCCGGAATGCTGGGAATGATTATTATTCTAATTTTACAGAGAGGGAGATTGTCTCGAAAACCTTCCCTAACATACCAGAAGAGAAAGAGACAGGATTCAAAACCAGATCTTTTCAAAATTCCTGCACTCTTTCAACTACATCATAATAGACCCTGGGGCCAGACATTTGCAGTCACCATTGAATCAGGCCATGCATGCATAGGCCACCTTTGCCTTCACTGTAGAGGAAAGGGATGCTAATGTGGCTTCTGAGATGAAAATTTGTATCCATTGAATTTCTAGCATTTCCATATATCAGTAATAAATAGTAACAGACTCCCCTGTACTTCCTTCGCGACCCACATCCCACTAATATTTATTCCCCACTAGTCAGGGACCATGTCTTTCTTACTCATCGCTGTGTCTGTAACACTCGGCCCAGTATTTGGCACAGAGTAGGCCCCTCATGAGTCTCAGTTTAATTTATGAATAGCTGCTCACCTCAAGAGTTCCTCTAGCTCAGGTGTATGAGGTTGGGAGGCGACATGGGGTGGGCTGAGACAAGCCCACAGGCAAGGGCAGGACTCACCACCGAGTCCAGGTGCCTGCACAGCAGGCGGGAGGAGGCCGGTAAGCCCCCCAGTCGTGTACCCTATGTGGATCGACATCATTCCCACATCTCTGCCATGGAAGCAGGCTGCTGCCGCCACCTGGGTCCATCTGTGGAGGTGGCTTCCACCCGTCCAGATCGGAGAGCAGAGCCGAGCAGTGAAGCGTTTATGCCACCCAACAAATTTGTGTTGACAGCCAGCCCCATGCAAAGCCCCGTGCCAGGCGCCGTGGAGGTAACAAATGTAAGTTGGCCCTGCACTGAGCCCCACTCAGGGCTCCCGAACAGACAAATCCACCAGCCCAGGTCTGCCAGTTCCTTGTGCACTGTTCCTTCCACAACAGCACCACCTTCCAACAGCGATGCCTGAGCTGCCAGGATTAGGAGCATTCTTCCTGCAGTGTCCTCTGGAAGGCTGAACCTGAGACTACGGTGAGCTAGTGCGAGGGTCCAGGGGAAGCATGACTCACCTCACCCCAGGGAGCTTCTAGTGGCGGCTGGGTCGGTAACTAGATGAGTTGGAGCGGGTAAGAGTCCTAGACCGGGCAAGATATGGGGTTAGTGCCTGGTGCACCGGGACAGAGGAAGGGGCAGGTGTGCTGTGTGTGAAGCGCGCTATTTGGGGCTTCAGTAACCTGGGGCTTTCTGGCTGGTTCTTGTCAGGGGAGAGGGCACTGCTCCCTAAGGAAACAAGCCCATAAGCTCCTTCCACAGCCCTAGCCCTTCTTGGGACGGACAATGACAATGGACCTGAAGGCTTCCTGCTTTCTGCTTCCTGCCATCAGCACTCTTTCCCCATGAGGTTTCTATCTTCTAGGCTCCCCGAATGCCAGGATATGTCACATGGAATGACTGCACTCCCCTACATAGGGTGTGCCACTGTGGACACAGTTGCCCACCCCATTCTGAGGCATCTCAGTTGTACAAGCAGATAGAGGATGGGAAAGCAGGCTACAGAGCTTTCAGGAATCCCAAGGAGATGATGTGATGGTTGGTCTACATGGGGTTTCCCAGCCTTAGCACTGCTGACATCTGAGTCAGATCATTCTTTGCCCTGCACACTGTACGATGTTTAGCAGTTTCCCTGGCCTCTACTTACTATGTAGTAGGGTGCAACTCCCCAGTTGTGACAACCAGAAATATCTCCAGACATTTCCTATGTCCCCTGGTAGGTAAAATGGTCCCTTGTTAAGAACCACTGTTGAATCAGCCTCATGTTTGAATCCGGGCTGTACCATTTGCTAGCTGAGTGAGCACTGCAGTTGCTTTAATCTGTGCCTCAGTTTTCTTATCTGTAAAATGGGGGTAACAATAATATCTTCCTCATAATAATGCTATGAAATAAGTTAATATGTGTAAAGAATAGTGTCTAGTAAATAATAACCACTCAATAAATGCTATTATTCTTATCACCAGAAACCAAGAGCAAATAATGTGGAATGTCAAAAATACTGCTCCATAAATCCTCACTGTAGTACAAAAACAAGAAATTAAATTAATTCTTTCATTTTCTGCCCTGCTTATTTTTGTTAAACTAGTTGAGGCAGCTTAAAATAAAAGCACACATACTATTGGGCAGTTTAAAAACTATTTTTTTTTACAACACAAGAGTAAATCATTTTAATATTTAAGGAAATCATACAGACAATAAGTAAGCACTAATATAACCTAGATTAATGAGGACAGAACATAAGTTCAAAAGTTTATAGGAAAGAATAACTTACCATGGAAAAAATGCTCAACAAAGATATAAAAATTTAAATAGCAACCAAAAACAGCCTATTAAAAATGCCACATTAACAGATAAGAGGCAATGAAATGGATATGTTCATATATTGCAGCTAGAAGTATGGTAAATTAAAATTGATTCAGAGATTAGTAACTATTAAAACTGGAGTAAAAACTAGAAAAGGGGAAGTTAATTTTACAGAGAACTCAAAATCAGATGGAGTGTTCACTTAAGCAATAAATAGAAACCAGAGCTTCCCAGCAGCCACTGCAAAACTAAAAACACAACCAACAGAACTCACAACCAGGACCTACCAGGTCCATCTGGATTTACATAAATGAGCACAGTCGACCATTTAACCATCTTTGTTTTCCCAACTTCCAAATAAGATGAACTTTGTTCACCAAGCCCAAAAGGAACTTTCATCAAGTGAGTCCTAACACAGGGTCTTGAGTAACAGAATTAGCAGTGTTTCAGCAGCAGCTCTGAGGTGATGTGACATGTGCTTCAGCTGCAATAAAAGCTTATTTAAAGCACCACACACAACTCTACACCCTGCTCCGGCCAAGAATGTGCCCCCTCCTCCCTCAGCAATGAATTAATTCCCTCAAAACGCCTGTCCCTCTAGTGCAAATTGGGGCTGGCAGGAGAAGCAGCCTCTCTCCACAGCTCGCCCAGCTGACCTGCAGGCCCCCTCCAGGCTGCCTGGCAGGGCTGGTGGCCAGGGCATGCGGCCAGCTGCCTAAACAGTCCTGATGGCTTGGCTCTCTGGCTACAGCCCCTCAGTAACGGGAGGCCCATAGCAGAGCCTGGCACTGAGGGCGAGGCTGCAGCCAAACTTCCCCAGCAGTGTGCTGAATAGCTCCCTCAGGGCAAGTAGGGAGGGGAAGGGGCCAGCTCTGAGCATGTGGAACAAAAGAAGTGGAGGCTCAGAGTGCCCTAAAGCAAAGGCAAAGTCACGTGAACAGACGTGATGAAAGCTGCTCCTTGCCCTTTAACCTCACTGTGCCTCAATTTCCTCTTCTGTAAAATGGGAATTTGTTAAAAGAATTTTATAAGTAAAGTGCTTAGAGCAATGCCTGGCATACAGTAAACGTTAGCTACTATTATTGTTATTATTTTTGCCCTCAGCTTTCTTCTGTGTACATCCTAGACTCAAGTAACACATCTCCTAGAGGAGTTCACAGTGCAGGGAGGTGATAGGAAGAGGTTTCTGAAACTTTTCATCACTGTGTAACCCTCAGCCTAGAGACGACTAATGGAGCCAAGTATTAGCCCATGATACGTTGGATGAGCCCCAAGCTTGGAGTCCGAGTCCAGCCCTGCCACTAACTTGTGCCCCGGTGTGAGGGCCCTGGGCCTTGCACAAGTCCTTGCTCCAATCTGGGCCTAGTTTACTCACCTACAAAACAGAGTGATGGGATTGAATAATTCCTAATGTGACTACACATTTGAATCACTCCAGGACATCACAAAATACGGATTCCCAGGCTCTGGCAACTGAATCAAGTCTGGAAAGGGAGACTGAGAACCTGCATTTTAATGAGCTCCTTGGAGAACCCTGATGTTCAGTCAAGTTGGAAAGCCACTAACTAGGTAAGTTCTAAGCCCCGCTCCGATATTCACTGTTCAATTAATCAAAGAGTCACAGAGCAAACACGGCTTGGAGCGGTCTTGGGCCTTAGGGGCCCGGTCAGATGGCCACTGGCCCTCAAGACAGCAGAACAGTGCTAGTGCCCCTGGCGCTCTCCCAGGGTTTAATCATCCCCAGAGGTGAGGAGTTACACTTTCTTTCTAAGCAAACACTCCATCTCAGCAAACCGCCTCCCACCCTGCTGGCTTTGTTCTGAGAGCTGTAGAGCAGGGCTTGTTGGTGCCCTTCAGCACAACCTTCACAACCTTGAGTGCTGCCTGAAGTCAGCCTGGTCCCAGTAATACTACTGGTGAGATGGCTCCTGATCTTGGCCCTTTCTTTCCATTCCCATTGCTGCTGCCCTAGTTTAGGCTGTTAATACCTCTTGTTTGCACTACATAAGAGCTTCCCAGCTAATCCTCTGCCCTTCCGTCTCTCCTCTCTTCAATCTTTCCTTCATGGCATCAACAGCTGTTTTCCTAACCCCAACTCCGACTGCATTACATCTCCAGCCCACAATCCTCCACATCTACCAATCAAACCCTAACTCCTCAACCTGTCACCTGAGACCTTTTAGAGCCTAAACCAGCCCACGTATTTGTTCTTATAGCTTATTTCATTTCTCTTCCATTATCTCCTTTGGCCAAGAGCCACTCTGGGCTACAGTTAACTTTCCGGAATATTTTTGACAGGGTTTTTCCCAAACTTGAATATCACAAATCTCCCACTCCCCACCCCTGCCTATTTTTCATGGCAAAATATGTACAGGTAACATCTCATGGATCCTAAGTGATTCACGGAACTCAGTTTGAGAAACAGTCTGTGCTCTTCCATCTGCTTATCAATGGCTTGACTCTCTATCCTGGGACCTGCCCAGGTCTTGAACTCCAGCTCAGAACCACCACCTAAGGTTGTCGTGCCTGCTCTCTCTCCACCTGTTTGTGAACACTGTCAAGATTCTACAGAGACATGGAACCAGAACACTACTGTGTCTCCACCCTTATTCCATATTTGCCTTCCTTCTTGAGCTGGTACCACATTTCCCCCAAAGTTGAATTGGTCCAGGTCCATCCTGATTTACTTACATGAGCATAGGTGGACCATTCAACCATTTTTGTTTTCCCAGCTTCCAAACAGACAGCCTCCTCTTCTCATTAGCAACCTTAGCAGGTACATATCTGCCTCTTGGGGTTACTCCCCTTTCCTGCATCTGTGACAGACATTGTTGATAGATCACAGCACCTTCTCCTAAGCCCCAGATATGATGATGTAGATTCAGAATCCTTCTCAACACGATTCCCCAGGCAGCTATTATCCATCAATTGAAATTGGCATGCCAGTTGAGACAGTCCTACTCACCACCAATGACCTAGTTGATAAAATAGCTAATGTGTTTAGTAGAAAAGCTCCGTTGAGTTTCGATTTCAACTCCTTTATGGAACCTTAAACTAGAGTAGTTTCTCGTTACATTCTATCTACTCCAAGTCTCTCAGGCTGGAGGATCTGGTCTGGGGTAAGGCTCTATCAGAAGTCTAATTTGGCATAAGAATGGGAATAAGACAGCCAAGGTCAGAAAGGCTTCAACTACGAACTGTCCTGGAGCACGGTCCACCTCCCATCTCTTTCTCTTGCCAAAACCCACAGAAGTGTCTGGTGAGTTGGCTGGTCTCTGGCCATAAAGAAAAGCATCTGAGAGGCTACAAAACAAATGACAAACTACCCCAAGAAAGATGAATCTGTGGGGCAGAGAGCAATCGGAGATGGCTTCGATGTCCCTGAGCAGCGGGAAGGTTTTCACCTTGGCCTGAACCAATGGAACCATCATCAACGGAGCCGTGTGCAGTGGAAAAACTGTTATCTTCAGATAGCAGGCTACTCCAGTTTCTTCTCTCTCCTCCTCCCCTCCTCCTCCTCCAAGCTGATCACATTTCCTTGGTGATTTTCATGCTTCGTCAGTAGGTCTTAGGGGACAAGTATGAATTCCATAGGGACCTTGTCCATATAAACTACTCAGTACTAATGTTCTTTGTATGATATCTTCCTTCCTTTCCTTCTGCCATAAGCACTGGTTAAACACCTACTATGTGCTATGTGGTGAGCACTACTGTAGAGAAGAAAGCCCTTAAACTGCAATGGGAGCCACCAGGGAGGCTCTGAGGAGACAAAGATAATGTCACTGCTCTGATCTGCAGAAAAATGCATTTCAGGTTACTTTCTTCTTTAGATATTAAAAGAGCTGTAACTGAGTGGGAGAAAATTGAGAGCCTGACAGCTAGAATACAGGATTTCCAGGGAATTCTACAAAATCATGTAAAACCCCCATACGGTGAACACTAACCAGTCTCGAATCCAGAATACAATTGAGATCAGCAGAACACCTCCTAGCCTTTCATTATTACCAGCGACTGTTTAAATTGTTTTATATATACTAACTCTCTAAATCCCTACAATAATGCTAGAAATTAAATATCTTATTATCATCATTCAAAATAGGAGAAATAGAGATACAAAGAGGTTAAAGGACTTGCCCCAGGCTGGCAGCTTGGAGGTGGTGGAGCTGGGATTTGAATTTATGTAGTCTCATTGCAGAGTCCTAAGCTGTCTGAAGCAGGTACATTTACACAACCAAGAAAGTGCTAATTCATGGATTGGAATGGGGTGGGGTGAATAACAACTGGATGGAGCTTTTGATCCCAAGATATTCTATGAGTTAAAGATAAAAAGGTCTTGATAGCTGGGAAGCTCAGAGTGCCTAGCATCCCCTCACACTTTTAAGGAAGGCCTCAAAAGGGCCAGCTGCTCCCCTAGACCCACCATCTCCTGGTGTCCCCCTGACAGACAGCAGCCTGGTGCCCCAGTGCCTGACCCAGATTACAGTGCTCATGTTCTTGAGTATCAGATAGATCTGCATGGGTCCCTGTAATAGCAAACCATATTTCTGACTGGAAAACCACATAATGTAATTAGTATCCAGTGTGGCAATATTTATGGTCCTAGAAGCCTGGAGTCCTAACCTCTAGACTGGACTCTACCACCTACAGTCCCTTGATTTAGTTTCTTCCATCTGTAAATATTTGTTCATTCAGTAAACACTTTTAAGCACCTCTCTGTGCCAAGCACCACATGCTAAACCCTGAAACCACTAAGCTGAATTCAGGAGTTGCCCCAAAGGAACTCCCTATTTGGTGCTCGAGGCAGAGGGGGAAAGGGAGCTTTGTAAGGCACTCTCTCAGTCCTCTTAAGGCTCCAGAGCGCCGGGGAGGACCCCACCCTCTCCCTCCTCCCAGGAAGTTTGTGAGCAGCAAATGAGATCACACGGGGAAAAGTGCTATGTAAACAGCAGAGGGTAAGAAAGAGGTGTGGGGGGAGGGGAGGGGAGGTCTGTCACCCAGGAACTGTCGGCTATGCCTAGAGGCCGTGGCAGGCGGCTGGCCTTGCTAGTGCTCCGTCTGGGGCTGGGAGCCTGGGCGAGCCCTCCTGGACGCGAGGGAACAAAGCCTGAAGCTCTAGGCTCACTCTCCCAGCAGCCGAGCCCAAACGCTGCTGCCCCGGCCAGCTACTCTGGGCTCTGCCGAGGCGGGAACCTCAGCCCGTGTTACACTGTGTGGGACTAGGCGCTTTTGCGGCCCCGCGCCTCCCCCGATCTCTTCAGGGTTGTAACTTGAACGTGACAAAGGCCAGATCTCCCTCTATTGTGCAGTCCGAGAAGCCCGAGTCCCACGAATCCCCTTATATAAGGAATATGCAGGGAAATGGTGGCCCGAGGTGACGCCAGCCACTGCCATTCTCTGTGCTGAGGCGCCACCTAGAGGCCGGCTCTAGCTCAGACGACTGTGTAGGTACGGTTCCCAATTTGCCTGGGCAGGGGAAACCGAGGAAAAGAGATGTTCAAAGGACTAAAAGGCAAGAAAACGGCAGAGGACCCCATCAGTCCCTTCACTAGCCCCCCTGGACTTGCTGATGAGATAGTCAAGGGCTGACATGTCTCAGCTTCTCACTGGACAAGATTTCCTCCATGGCCAGGGACCAGTGTGAGAATGTCACTTTCTCACATACTCTGAACTGTAGATCCAAGAGCAAACTTGCCGAGAAAACCCACCAGTATACCCTGCAGCCCAGACCCCATCCCATCTGCCACTCCTCTCCTACCCCAAAGTTTAGACTCTTGGGCTAGCTTGGGAAAACGTTTTTTCAGTGGATAAGACCTCCTTTGGGGGAGAGTTTGCTGATTCTGCTTACATTTCTTGAATCAGCTATCCTGCATTGAGCATGAACACATATTTATGGTGGTCCATTTATTCAGAAGTAGCTGGATGAGCCTACAAAGGCATCAAAGATAAGCCAATACTTCAAAATCAGCATGGAGTTATTTTTGCCTGAGGAAAATCCAAGCCAGATGGTCGCAGAGTATCAAGAAAAGTAAGCCAAGCTCCCAAATTGAGCAAGGAGTCCTTTTTTAAACCCTCTTACTTTAGGTTTTTCTCTTCAATCCTTTGCCAGACCTGCAATTTAGCTTCCTACTACTGGGCTTATTGAACTCTTAAGTATAACTGGGAAATAAGATACATAAAATATTTAAACTCTCATTGTCCATCAAAGGGTCCTACCTTGTTCGTGCTGCTTGGAGGCAGCTCTGTGTACAGCATCCAGGAAATGCCCACAGAAGTGACAATGCATCTTCACCTACAAACAGCTGCTGGTCCATCTTCAGACCCACAACAATTCAAATAAGAGGTAAACCCCGAGGAGCGCTGGGAAAACTAGAATGATGCTTGAATCTCTTAAAAATCTACAGCTGTTTCTCATGGATAACGTGCAGTCCCCTGACTGACAAAGGGCCCAGAAGTGAAGTTGCTATTTACTTCACCTGTACTCCCAAATAAGTCAGATTTACAAAAACTGAAGTTTGCTTCTCCCCAGTAGAAACAATTCCACTTGGTGCTCGCAGCACTCGACATGAGATCCTGAGATGAGGACTATTATCATTGCCGTCTTACAGAGAAAGAAACGGAGGCTAAAAGAAACAGTAATTCTCCTGCAAGTGCAGTAGCCGATTTGCAGTAGTCAAGTGTTCTGCCTCCAGTTTTCCCAGTGTCACTATCTCTCTTGGCATAAAGTCAACATAGTAAGTACTGAAGACTCTACTCTCCAAAGCAATGCAGTTTGCCACAGGCTGTTGCAAGAATTCTTACACAGTCATTAGGACTACACTCTAAGGTGGAATTTGTAGAACAAGGATGACTCTCATTCAGGAATGGTGCTTGTTGGAGGTCAGTTCACCCAGTACACTTTCTGGGACGCTCAATACTTCTCAGTTAAACAAAAAAAAATTTCTTCTGACTTTGTTTCACACTTCATTCCTTTTCATTTATGCTACACAGGCTCTTTGTCCCCCATTAAATCCCACGCAAGTGTTGCAATTATTATTCTCTGATAAAGTGAGTTTCCTTCTGGGAGAGTTAAGAAGAACCAGTAAACAACAATTGGAAGAAACAAAGATACAATGGGGACAGTGGTGTGAGGATGGCTCTCTGTGCCCAGAAAAACCATAGTATTTCAGAACTGGAAGGAGCCTTTGAGAGCATCTGATGACAGTGCAAATGCTCTCTTGACAGATGGAATCAAGATGCAGCAGTCAAGCGACTTCCCAAGATCACATGGTCGATGAGTGGCTGGTCAGAACCCCAGTCCAACTGATTCTTAGCTGAAGGCATTTTTCATTTAACCATAGTTTCAGGAGATTGTATTTTGTTTCTGAATAAAATCCAGTTAGGGACCCAAATCTCCAGGACTAATCCTGAGATGATTCTTTGGGGAAACTGCTGACATTCCCCATCCTGAGCTGTTCCAGATGGGCAGGGCAGGGCTCGGAAAGTGGAGGAAAGGGAAGAAGAATGCTCCATTCTGAGTGTCCATAACAATAACTAACAGCAGCGAAAGTTTACTGAGCACTGCGCTTGGTACTGTGCTTAGTACTTTATATGCATTAGCTCCTCCGAACAACCATATAAGGTAGGCATGATTCTTTCCACTTTACAGACAAGGAGAATGAGGCACAAGGATCTGGCTTAAGCTTTCACAACTTGTAAGAGGTGAAGGTAGGACTGGAACAGCTCCGTTCTACACCAAAGGCAGTGTTCCAAATCACTGATGTAAAAGCCATATGGTGAATGCAGAGCCCAGGAAAACGCAAACTTTGGCTGACATAGGGAATCCTCGTCTACCAGTCAGCTGTCCCTGCAGAAAACTGCAGCCCTTGCCTAGCTGAAAGGGCATTTCCACCACAGATGGCAGACTGGGGACTTAGGAGTTTATTTTCTTGCTTCTTCTGCCCAAACTCTCTTATTGGGGGGGTGGGGGCAGAGTAGGAAGAGCAAAAAGGACGAAAACATTCAGGACTGGAGGTTTAGCAGGGACAGGAAGAAAACTGAACAAGTTTTCTTTCTAAACCAAAGGTTTTCTGAAAGCCCACCCTGCCTTCAAGAGCTATAGAAGAAATCCTGTGCCGTTCTTAAGTTCTTGCACCACCTCAGTAACCATGTCACTAACAAGTCTTGGGCTTGCATCTGCTAGAACTTGGATTAGACACAAGGAAGGACTTCCGGGAAAAATGAACCAGTCACCTTTGTAAGTTGGAATTTCTCTTTATAAAATCCCTTTCCCGGAGTGAGGAAAGTAATGTACCCAGCCAGCAACTAGGACCTTCTCTAAATTAAGGCTGCCCAAAGGAAGAAACACCGAGACTTTCGACAGAGGAAGACGAAGAGGCAGTTTTCAAACTTCTTGCCTCCCTGGGTATGAAAGTCTTTTGAGCTCAAAGGACCTTTAGGAAATTTCACAGGTAAGAAAGGCAACTAATGTTTAGAAAAGGTGTCAGAGAAAACTGGTGCTTTTGGAGGAGTGGGGCCCTGGAGGCAAAACTCCTGCCAACATGATGCATTGCTTTTTCCCCAAAACTGCAATTTATTGTGATTTTGTGCTTCTCCAAAAGTCAGAAGTTCTCAGCAAGACACACTTGAATCTTAACCTTAAGTTCTTTTTCAATAAGCACATCTGTGTGGTCCCTGAGTCACCCCTAGGTTACTTGTATAAAGAACAGGACCCTGGAAGCAGCAGTAATTCACTGTTTGACGATAATTGTATTTCTTCTCTGCACTAGCTGTTTCTGGCATAGAGCAAAAACCCGTGCACTTGTCTCTGGAGCTCGCCCAGAATAAATAATTCAAGCTAGCCTCTATCACTGCCGACCTTAATCACATGCCTATTGTTTTTGAGACAGGAATTCACACAAGCTTTGATGGAGCATTTTAAAAGGGCACAAAATTGAACTACTTGATCTGCCATGTGACCCAAGAGCAGCCAGTCATGCCACATCTGGGATTCTACTTGTTGATTTAAAAACCTGGCTTCTTAGGAGAGAATAGCTTAAAAGCACTTACTCTGGAATGCTCCAAATACCTTGCTTCTTTGTTTCCAAATGTACTCAATTTACAGTCATTGATGTTGGAAACACATGTCAGTTTCTTACATCCTGGCAAGGACCGTTCAGCACTGCAGTCCCTTTCGTTGGAATCAGTGAGGCTGGAGATGTGCGGGCATCAGAACTGCAAGCCAGCCAGCCAGTGTGTTTGTTGGTTTCATTTCCAGTTTCTCTCCAGTGCTTTTCGGTATATAAAGCGCCGACTGGGGTCACAGAAGCAGCAGCAGCAGCTCAGCAGCAGACCATGGGCTTTGGATCATGTTACCGTAGGCAACTCAAACAGCCTGACCTATAAGAAAATGCTACTAACCTGGCTGGGTTATTGGAAGACTGTATTAGTTTGCTCGGGCAACCGTAACAAAATACCACAGACTGGGTGGCTTACACAACAGAAATTAATTTTTTCAGTTCTGAAGTCTGAAAGTCCAAGATCAGCGTCAGCAGGTTTGGTTTCTTCTGCGGTCTCTCTCCCTGGCCTGCAGATGGCTGCTTTCTCTGTGTGTGTCCTTCTCCCGCCTGGTCTGTCTTCTGAGCACGTGCGGGTCTGGTGTCCAAACTTCCTCTTCTTAGGACACCAGTCATATTGAATTAGTCTACCCTAAAGACCTCGTTTTAACTTAATTACCTTTATAAAGACCTTATGCACTCGCATTCTGAAGTACAGGAGAACAGGGCCTCCACATATGAATTTGGGGAACACAATTCAGCCCGTAACAAAGACTAAATGATGAAGTAGGGCCTTGATAAAAGCTCACATTTTTACTTTCTTTGACACGGAGAAAGAATCCGTGCTTTGGAATCACAAGGCATAATCTCAACTCCTGGTTCTACTGCTTGCTATTTATGTGAATTCGGCCCAAATTGCTTAACCTGTTTCAACATCTGTAAAATGGGAATGAGACTACCTCCTTCAAAGGGATTGTTGTGATAAAGTGCTGATCATATAAAGTGCTTAACAGTATCTGAAAGGGGTCGGCAGAATGCGTTTGCTATTACTGCATTATTTGCTCCCAGCAGTAACTGTGACTAATGCTTCCTACTTGTCTTTTTGTCAAAGAGCTTTGGCAACTAGCCTTGATGATGGTCTGTGAACCAAATAAACAAAGTGACCAAACTTGGTCCTAGAGATTTCAAGAAAGGTTTCTTGATTGGCTGAGCAAAGACAGCAGCAGAGGGGGCAGAAGGAACAGTGCCAGCAGAGCCTTACAATAGCAATTACACAAGGCCACATCAGAGCCCAGGGCATCAGACCACCTCCTTCCCAGTATGACCACCCATGTGCTTCCTCTTTCCTCAGCCTATCTCATGGCAGAATTTCCCTATAACAAAAGGCACATGCAGTCCATCCCAAGAGCACTGGCCAGAAAGATGGCAGGACTGCACATAAGCCTCATGTTACAAAGGACTGTACCACACAAGTGAGGAGCTTCGGGGGGGGGGGGGGCGGTGGCTGAGCTGAAAGGTGTTGTAACTATTGCTTCGAGTCAGGGAAGCTTCTAGACAGAAGCCCAGTTCTCAGTTTCAACCACTGCAAATTAGGAGAACAAAAAGGAATGACCAGAGATAAGAACAACCCCATTATAACACATAATCATGTTGCTACATGGTAACAGCAATGCTACTCCAAAAGTGGTCTGCAGATCTTGCCTGTCTGGCAACTACTTGCCACTGGTCCATGACAAAGCACAAAATGAGCACTTAGAAACTTCGACAGCTGTTTGACAGTCACTTTATACATTAAATTTATAATAAAAACTTCATGCTTGCGGGGAGGGTATAGCTTATGTGGCAGAGCACATGCTTAGCATGCCCAAGGTCCTGGGTTCAATCCTCGGTACCTCCTCCAAATATAAATAAACCTAATTACCTCCCCCTCATAAAACAGAGGGGAAAAACAAAAACAAAAACCTCATGCTTTTGTGTCCTTTGATTTCATTTTTCTAGAAATTCTTTCTTACTGTATTTTACAAAAGTATTGGTCCATAGCAACAGGCCCTAGAGCACAGACAGCTTCAGCACTGGTTACAAACTTCTAAATAGCTTTGAGAGCAAGCAAGCATCTTTCGTAACTCAGCAGGACACCACTACTTGGGCCACAGGACATCTCACTGCAAAACAAAAAATGTAAGACCATGGCATTTTTCTTCCTTCTACCTAATAAGAGAAGAAAGTGAGAGCCTGTTTTCCCATCAGGAATAAAGTAAAACTCAATGCCTGGTATACATTCCCGTCCAAACCTTCACCATACTGATCAATGTGCAGAGGGCTTTTATTCAGATGTTTATGAAGACCATAGACACAGTATCTGTTCAGAACTGGAAGGTTATCACAGTGGGAAAAGTCCTGAATGTGAGTCAGAAATTCTGGGTTCAAATCCTGATTTTACTGCCTAAAAGCTTTTTGACATTGTTTAAGTGATAATCTCACTGAGACACTTTTTTAACTACAAAAAGTGGAGATTAAAATTTCTGCCCAATCTACGTGAAGAGTGTTGTGGATTCAAATAAGATAATGTCTGTGGACCACGCCTCATAAAGAACAAAGTGCAGCAAAAGTGACAGTGGGGTAAGTTTTGGGAGCTCAGCCTTCAAAGAGTTGACAGACTCAAAGGAAATCGCCCCTGACATGGCACCACGAGGAAGCTGACCAGAAGACTCACGTTCTTCAAGTATCTTGTTAAAGACTTAGCAAGTTAGAAAACTGCCTTCAAATTCTTCCTGGTGCAAAAATCACTTACTTTCTAATGAACTATGAGGTGTGTCTGTCCCCATCCTGCCAGGCATCCAGCACGAGGTTGGAAGGGGACAGCCCGCAGTGCCCACCCTGGAGTGGCTCACAGGGTGGCGCCAGTGGCAGGTGAGGCAGTGTGTGACTCTGAAACACGGTGAGAACTAGAGAAGAACTCGTCTCCATTTTAACTTGTACAGCTATTTGGAGAAACCTCTCAAAAGGACCGCAAACTTAAAAATGGCACCATTTCACTCCTGTCCTTGAGGCAAGAGAAGACCAGACAATCATGATGTATTTTAGCTTTATTGAAGACATATTACAATAGACAAACAAGTAGACAAACACATGCTTTATAAAATATACATTCTCATGTGTGAGAAAATATAAATACATACTAGGAAAGGGCCACACTGAACAACTTGGCTTATAACTCTTTAGGTACATCCAGTACCAGGGCTGCTCAGAAAAACACCCTCTGACAGGGGTAAAAAGGGAGAACAAGGGCAAAGGAGAGGGTAGAAGTAGTCTCTCTATGGATCAAGAGGCCACTTCAAGTAGCCAAGAGATATTCCAAGAGCACTTGACCACCTGATGATCAATTTCTCTTTCAAGACCGTTACGGTTGACAGAAGATCACTTTGCTCCTTACATTTGAAAACAGGCTCAAATCAAGCTGTTTTTTCACCTTCACTCCACCCGTCAGTGGAGATTATCATGACTGCTAAGAAACACTCAACACAACCTTGAGGGCGCAGGTCCAAATACTACTTTTCACAGATGCGTGCACACGCGCGCACGCACACACACACACACAAGCACACCTTACTATCCACAAAACCTCCAGGTGATCTGTGGGCTTTCAGGTGCCATTTTATTAAGAGACGCTAGTAATATATCTCTTAATTCAGAACATGTTATTTTTGTCAACAAACTAGATAGTTGCTCAAAAGAGAAAAGAAAGAACAAAGAAAAAAAGAAAATTAAGGCTGATGTTGGCTTAGATTGTACTCAAAATGAAAATTTTTAAGTTAGAAGAAGCAAGAGGGAAAAACATCTGCCAAACTGAACTGGGAAAGAGGCCATGTAACAGAAAAATGAAACATTATTTACAGGTTGCCAAAAAATCTTAGCTCAACTTTCTAAGGTCCAACTGTTTCACAATTACCTCTGCAATCTGCATCAAGAAGCAAAATAAGAAATGGAGGATGTAGCATAAAATGACAGCAAATTTGCCTCTGTTGCTCCATTACCCACTTGGCATTTCTGTGGATATTAAAATGATAAGAAAAGGCCACAACACACTTGGGTAAAATACTGGGTATAAGACCTCATAATTCCAACCCCATTTCAAATGGAATCCCACTGATAAACAGAAACAGGAATAAAAAATTAAAGAGTAAAAGGGAAGCTATATTACAGGCTTTAAAATTTTTTATTATGATAATACCATTTGAGTTAGCAACTAGTTATAGATTTTCTCAGAAGAATAAGCCCAAAGTTTCATGTTTTCAGCCATTAACACAGAACAGGCTCCTTTTGTCAACCAAAGAACATAATCCTTACGTTAAAAAAAAAAACAACTTTTTAAGTGCTCTACACTTACTGCATATAAAGGATTCTGAAAGACCAAGTTCTAAGACTGTCAGATTGTTTCTAGAGATTTCCAATGATAAAACTGAAAGAAGCTTGAAAGTCATCTTACCCAGTTTCCATCTCAATGCAGAAATTTCTTCAGTGCTATTAACAGATGATTATTTAGCTTCTGTGTATACTTCTCTCACAAAAGGCTAATTATTCCAATTGTCTGACAAGTCTAGTTGTTAGAGTGTTAGCTTATATTGAATTATTGGCAACTGTATACTGCATCTCCCTGTAACTTCTAACCCACTGATATGGCCCCTGTCCTCTGCAATAAAGAGAATGAATCTAATCCTTGTTTCATATGACAATCCTTTAAATATCTAAAGACTTTTATCATCTCTCCCTTTTCTTAGGAAAATGGATAACAGAATCCAAGCTGCTTGACATCTTAATGTTTCTTTTACAACCTCCCAATGGGCAATGGGAAGGCAGCTGTTTTTAAATATGAAAGTCACCTTACAGAAGAATATACATTTAAAGATTTCTTAGATGGCACATTAGAGGGAATGGCACACTGGGCTCGGTTTCTGGGATTTCCTGTGCTACAGAGCAACCTGCATACTAGGGAAAGCACTTTAGAGGCCATAGGGTGACAGGAGGCCAATGGGTTAGATGTAGACTCTGTGGCAACAGGGCTTGAAGTACAAGGAAAATGTTCCTCCTTCTTCCAGGTAGACTTACAAAATCAGTCTAAGAGGGCAACAAACAAATTAAGAGAATTTATGTATCCCTACGGATATGAAGTGGTAATTTGGTGGGGGACAGAGAACATTTCTTCAAGCATTTTAGCTTCCCTTGCTTTTGCAACATTTCTGATCAAATTGGTAGGCAGACTTTACACTGCTGGGAAGAAACACTGATAAGCCACTAATCCTGTTTATAGTCGAGCATCTGCTTGGTCAGAAACATATGCAATAATGAGAAATTTTAGGAATTCCATCTTCTAAGATTAGAATTTATTAATATTTTTTTTTAAGAGCAGGGGTAGGCTATCCACATTTAAACAAACTCCTGACTAGTTTTTTAGGCAAGCTAGCAGTATCTGGGAGGACATCTCAACTGTTCACGTTGACATAAAAGAGAACCTGGCCACTGAGGAGACCAGACTGGCAGCACTGGCAGCAGAAGGACCACTGCCAAGGCAGAGACAGCACTCACATTTAGAGCACTGGTTCGCAGCCTGTTTACCGTCCTCTCACATATGACAGCTGATGCACACTTGCAGCCTGGCTCTAACTCCACTTTTTCACTGAAGAGAGTCCGTCAGAATGTGAGTAAGAGTATGTAATTGCAGGGATAACCTTGAATACACTGGAAAGGTAGGTGAGCCACAAACTAGTTACCGATTAGCTGTGGCTCACCCCTGCACTGACTCTGATACCCCTGTGTGCTTTACACTAGCCTTCAGACCTGCTCTGCTGGACAGCAATGGGTGGTTCTCAATCAAGGTTCTTGACGTTTACCGATACTGTTTTAGAAGCCAAGTATTTCTTCTTCTCATGAGTATTTCTTAGAGCATTACTCCTGCTACAGAGGAAGTAAACCTGGCTCAAGTCAGAGTAAGCAGCATCACTCCTGTTCTACTCTAACAAACATTTCGTGAGAGCAGCTTTTTATTAGAGTAGATAATCCTCCCTGATTCCTGGAGGGATCACAGGTTCACAGAATGTTACAGCTGGAAAGGGCTTTAGAGCATCTAGTAAAATGCCCTCAATTTCATAAATGAGAAAGTGAGGCTGAGAAGTGAAGGGACTTGCCCTCGATTACACAGCTAGTAAGCAGCAGAGCTAGGAACTGAATCAGGCTTCTTGATTCTAAGTTAGTCCAGTACAAACTACACTGCAACCTAGAAAGCAAGAAGGATCACAAATTGAAGGGAGAGGAAAACAGTGATATTTAAGAAGATCAAAGTGAAAATGAACAGAGGCTGAAAGTTTAAAAAGGAAAAAGAGAAAGGCATGGTGGTTTAAAACAGCTAGAAAAGTGCTGCTGCCTATGGGAGAAAAACCTTAGGATTGACAACTAGAATGAAAAGAGCTGAGAAATGACGTGAGCTTAAAATCTTTGGAATGCACAGTGACTTAGAAATAGATATTTTCATTAAAGTGATTGAAGTTATCTAGTGTGCAACTAGTCCTCACTAAATCTAGAGGACAAAATCTGAGAACCTACATAAAGAAATCTGACAGCAGAAAGAAGAGCTTTAGTACACTACACTCTACTGAAGCACTGAGTCTTGTTTACATAAAGCTTTTTGCGATCAGAAATTCAAGAAAACTTTTTGGCTTAACTAATCGTTCGTAAAAAACAAGGACCACTCTAAAGCTTTATGCTATAAGAATTTCTGCATGTTCTTCTATTCCCAAAACAATTTCCGCATTTCTTCTACTCCCAAAAGCACTCTTCTCAAGATACACTGTGCATTGGTAGAAGAGACATTATTAAAATACACACACACACACACAGGAAAAAAACAATCTTTGGTTTCCTCAGTCAACTAAGTATTTTGCTGAAAGAAGACATTCTCAAGATAAGTTTTCCTTTCTGTGCATATGGCAATGACAAAAATGCTAATCTTTTGAAAGAGACTTTTTATGCTAGAAAGATTACCTGGCAATTGTAAACACATGACAAATGACTAGAGGTATGAATCTTTAGGTATGAAGTGGTTAATTACACCATGACTGTGTCTATGTGCACGCAACCACTAGGCACCCTGCCCCTATGCATATACTTCTATATGTATTTAAACATTTAAAGACTTTAGACTCACTAAACCAAGTTGTACAAAATCCGTGGTCTGAGAAGCTGCTGTCAATTATAACTGGACGTTACATGTAATTTTGGCATATCAAAAATATTTACATTGCAACCAACACATATGCTCAATGATACAAAAATTATTTATAAATGCACATATTATTTACAATGAGATCCCTGGGCAATAGGGACAAAAAAAAAAAAGAGGGAGAGAGAAGTAGAGAGAGAGAGAGAGAGAGAGAGAGAGAGAGACTCACAAGAATACAAAACCTTTGACCTGGTTAACAGTTTGGTCAAGTCTGAGATTCTTGTCAAAGACCTTGAATATCAAAGCCCCACGCTCAACTATATGCTTAAAACCACTGCAGAGTCCCAGGCACATTACGCAGAGGGCTCCAAAGTCATTTTTGTTCCTTGGAAGGCAAAACAGGACAGCAATGTTTGCTCAGGATCATTCTGCGGGTTGAGACAACCCAGGATGTTAAGCAGCACTGAGACTCCTCCTACTAGGCAATGCGCGCCTGGGCACGTCCTGGCAGAACCACCAGAGACACTTCTGCCCTCTACCTTCCTCTGCCCGTGCTGCACACGTTTTATTAGAGGTACCCATGTCTGTCAGCCGTTACCTTTCTTTGTCCAGTGTAAGCCCGAACAAATGTAACTGCAGACCAAGAGTAAAGCAAACACTGACTTTGGGGTTTCTTCTGAACTCTGAGGTAGTAAATACAAAATTAACTAATTTGAGTCTTTGCCCAGATTTCATCCTGGAGTGAGTTTCACGTGCCCTCACTACCATCTTGAATGTTCCGAGTCCTACTAAAATCAAAAGCATGGTCGTGTAACCTGTGACAGGACACAGGGGATGGGGAACAGTCTGGATCATTCTCCGCCAGGCCCTCGTTTTGATGGAGTTGTGGTGACTCAAGGACTGACTGCTGGGAAAAGGGAGGATGAGGCAGACCTAGTTCTTTGCTTACGTTCCACAGAGGCCGCTGCAAGGTTTCTGAGGATGAAAGAAAATAATTATCAGTGGTGAGTGGAAGTTCAGAATTAATTTTCTAAAACTTAATTTTCTTTTTTTTTTAACATTTTTTATTGATTTATAATCATTTTACAATGTTGTGTCAAATAAAACTTAATTTTCTCCTAATCAAGTTCTCAAAGAAATAAAGATGCCCAATATCCCTGATTAAGGAATGAGATCAAATGTATACTTGCCAGCTCTGGCAACAGCTAAGATAAGAAAACAAAACAAAAACTGGATCCATGGTCTTTCAAACCGTTCTACTCAACAACTTTACCAATTATTTACTGAGACCATGCTGTGTCATCTACTCTCACCTATTATTTATCAAAAACAAAACTCTTTAGACATATGGAAATAGACTAAATGAGAATTAGTATCCATATCATAAAGTTGCACAATACATAGACAAAAATCACTAATTCAGTGCAGTCATTACATCTTCAAATAATAATTAAATGCTTATTTTTAAAAAAATCATTTAAAAAATAAATGACCATTCCCCTCTAGCTTCTAGCATGCCGATAATTCTAATAACAAAATAATAACCAAAAGCTGGTTATTTTAAATCAGGTTATCTACACTCTGGCTTCAAAAATATGCATTTCTCATCCTCCTTATTTACAGCAGTGGTGAGTTCTTTCCCAGAGGACATTTACTGAAAGTTTTATTAACTTTATGGGGGCATTTTGGAAAAAGCTAGTGAAATATTCTGAAAACACTCAGAAATAAAAATAAAACCCATGTGCAAGGTAAACTAGGGCAGGGTTTCTCAAGCTCTAATATGCATACAAATAACCTAGGGATCGTGTTAAAATACAGACTCTGGTTCACTAGGTCTGCTGCGAGACCTGTGTTCTGCATTTCTCACAGGCCCCTAGGTAATGCTGCTGCTGACAGACCACACTCTGGGGAGCAAGGAGCTGGAGCACCCTAGGTGAGGAACGAGCAGCACATCAAAGCACTCTCATTTGTTGATTCCCTCACTTACAGACCAGATTAACAACTGCGGTATCCCCAAAGCTGGGGAAAGTTGCACTGCAGTTTAGTTCTACTGTTTTTTGTGTGTGTATATTTCTTCTAGGACAGGGGAAAGGGGTCTAGTGTTGGTGCATTTCTTTCATGCACACATAATTTTAAAAAGAGACTAGCTTCAGTAACAGGTTATTTTTCTCTGACCTATCCCCTCTCCAGAAGTCTTCAGAGTTGGTCTCTTAACTAAGAACAACAAAACACATCTTAAAAGTCCACAACAGGTCACTGACTCCAGCCAGAACCATCCCTGGAAGCACCACTACACACTGTCTTCCTCTGTAAACCCACCCTATTTCCAGTGTTCTTCCATTTCAGGATGACAGGAGGGTGACAGCTGATGAAAAGACTAGGTGGACAGAAGACATGCTCAGTAGTGCCCCTCATGGTCTAGAAAGAGTTTTGTTTCATTTTACTTTGCTTTACTGACTGCATTGTTATCAAATGTCTCATCTGCACAATATAACATGTGTTTCTTTTCCTGAGCCACCGTCCCGAAACTGCTTTCCCACCAATGGCCCTGATGATAATACCTCACAGATGAAAGCAAACAACAGCCAATTGTACTGACAATCAATATCTACCTGACAGGACAGCAACCAAATAAAATATTTTAAAATCTTCTCAGTGAAAACCTTCAACAAATTATGTCCAAATTATAACCAAAACATTTTAGATCTCCATTATTTAAATAAAGATGGAAGAAAAAATTAACACCTATATGAAACTTTTTAATAGGAACTTTTTCTGTATGGCTTCTGAATTTTTAGAAGTGTGACCTTGTTACTCACACAACAGCGGTTTTCATGCTACAGATGCAGACTTCTCTAACTCTAGTCTCTAAAAATCTCTGGCTCTAGTTTATACTAGTTAACAGCAGCTAATTACTCCATTATACCAAGTTGTCTTCTTCCTGTCAAATGAGAACACTACCTCTATGATAGAAGGAAAAATCAAGTAGGTGAACGTGAAAACAAACCAAAATAAACAAAAAACACTGTGCCCTTTACCACTGCTCTTCTGTGTGGAAGAAAGTTTCTTCTCATTTATCCTCTCATGGTTGGTGGGAAAGGCAGACATCTCTCCACCTGCTGATGATACCAGGCTCTCCAGGGTAGTGGCATCTTGGGGAGGATGTGCCAAGTAAGTCTCTTTGGGCATCTGGACCATGAGGCTGGACAGTGTCTGATCTAGAACATCCTCTTCAGCAATGTATGTGTACGGACAGTATTCTCGGGTCCGGGAGTAGATGTTGGCATTGTCATAACAATCTGAGCAGATAACCCGGGTACCAGTGCCACCTAATGACAAAAATGGGAAAGAACCCAACATCTTCAGTTGAGGAATCAGCTTTGCCAATAGTTAGTTTTCTCTAACAGCAGTCATCACTGTCATCATAGCTGGCATTTGTTCAAAACTTACATTATAAACCAGATGAAGTTTCAAGGTCTTTCTATGAATTAACTAATTTAATCATCACAACATTCCCTAAGAGGTAAGTACTATTATTATCCTCACTTTACAGATGGAATAACTACAACACAGAGAGGTTAGGTAACTTGCCCAAGACATACTGCCAGAATGGAAAGCTGAAATTTAAACTCAGGCCCTCTGGCACCAGCACTGAAGCTCCTGAACACTGAATACTACATTAAACCATCTTTGTCCAGCCTGGATAAGGTCATACATACTCAAATCAGGGGAGCCAAGATAAGGCTGGCACTGTGCTACCAGACACATGTTTGGCTTAAGTAAACTAAAGCAAAGAATAACGAGTTATGTTGACTTTGCTTCACAAAAGCCCACATTACTTTCGTGAGTCAAGAGGTTATAAGCAACACTAATTGCTAAAAGCACCCCTAGAGAAAGCCTCTGATGGTCAAGATCCTGCCTGACAAATGTGTGTCTGGCAGAAGTAAAAGTTTAATAATGGGCTCCGTGGACCGTTATGTGCTCTGAAAACTGAGTGATGAAAGAGAGGAAAGTGAAAAATAAAGAGCACGTTATTTAGTCATGATCAAGCAACAGAGTGTTAGAGCTGGAAAAGAAATGGAAGTAATTCAGTTTAACCCAGAAAGCAGTGTTACTTCCTTCAAATTTCAAAGAGTAGAGGCTTTTAAGTATTCTTTAAAAGTTAGTAATACCCCCCTTTCCTTGGAAAGCCAAAATAAAATCCAATTTATCAATTATACAGAGAAGTTCTATTAACACCCAGACTAAAAAAAATCTCTGTAGCAATGAAGTAGACCTTCCATTTGTAAAGCACATGAAGTACCAGACAGATCTGCTGAAAGGATCTGTGAGACTCTTGAGAGAAATGCTTTATAAAACACTTAAGTTTTTTAAATGAAGAAATTAAAGCTCAGACTTTAAGTGACTTCATGATCACATGGCTGGGAAGAACTGGGAATCAAACTCAATTCCATCCCTTAATTCATCTCCCTGTGTTCTGTCACCCTCTGTGGGAAGGGAGGAGTGGAGGGGAAAGAAGTGTTGAGAAGTCAGGTTCACGTGATGACTTTCTCTCTCTCTGATGCTCTCCAATACATGCTGAGAATCATCAATGCCCTTGCAACTGTAGTGAATATCCACCTGTCAGCAGGAGAAACAACCTCCCCTGGACATGGTCTGAAGGGTGGTCATGAAGGAATAGGGTAAAAGACACCTGAAATAAGCTTCCAGAGCACCTCCTTCCCATAACAATGTTTGGTTTTGGGAGCCTCTACTGTGTTCCCCAATCCTGTGTTTTAAGATGTGTTTCTACTGTCAGATGATTTTCTTCCCTATTAAGACTTCAATCAATTTTCATCCTGTTTTGCATGAGGCCAAATGTTTTCACTGAGTATCTTACTTTAAAATATTGCTTCAGGTTAATGGGGAAATCTATACATTGAAAAATAAACTTAATAGGGCTAGCTGAAATTTTAAGCATAGACAACAAAGAGTCATTACCATCAGCGCCTCTGTGTAAATATCCGTTGGCAGGAGGCATAAGTTGCTGATGACTGCCTGCCTCAGAGTTGCTGTAGCCTTCCTGTGGCTCAGACAGTGTTCCTTGGGAAGACAAGTAGCTGGGAATATCTGCAGGCAGATTGAGCTCCTCTGTAAAAGAAACATCTGTAACTTTCAAAGTTAGGCAATTTAAGCCAACATTTGGAAGACTATTTTGCAAATGTATTCTACTTTGGTACTATTGGCCAGGAAAATGTTACGTCCCTAGGAACTCACCAGCTTCTAGAATTTTCCCTGAAAACTATTTCTCACTAGAATTCTCCTCTAAGCTTCATTTTAAAAGTGTTAGCAAAAAGAAATAAAAACTAAAGTCTGAAATTTTATCCACAGACTTACTTTCACCATCTATCAGGCTGAGCCTCTTCTCTCACAGGATTTCAGGATGAGAAGCGTGAAGGCTGATCTCCATCGTAAGGACTCTATGCTTCCTCACAGGGAAATTACAATGGAAATGAGCCTTGGGCATTAAAGAAAGAAGCTGCACCTGTGATTGCTTCTAAGTGCAAAGTTTGGGTAAAGTGTCTACAAATTCTTAAAGTTATTCATTAGAGAGGCTCCACTGCATCAAGGAAGTAGGACTTTTAACAGAAAACCTCTTCCTTCTACCACCCATGAAGTATCAAAGCTGCTTAGTTTTCTATATTTTACAACAAATCCTGTATTACATTCCTAACTCAAGTATAAGCAATAGTTGTTAACTCACCTGTGTTTGTGATACTATAGTCTTCATTTTTCCTTCTCATGTGGTAAATAACAATGACCCAGATCAAAGAGGTGCCCACAACACAGCAGACCACAACAATGATGACAATGCCAACTGTAGTCCAGCCATCATCTTCATGCCCAATGCTACTCTGGGAAGAGTCACAATTGGGGGATGAAATGACATTTAGGTAAATGTGACCTCGTTCTGTCCCAAGAGTGTTGGACATAATGCAGGTGTATTTCCCAGCATCTTCTAGCCCTGCATCTACAATGATGAGAAGCTGGTTGGCTGCAGCAAAGAAGTGCCGTTCTGTCACCAGCAGTGGTCCGTCATCTTTGGTCCAGTTGAGGCGAGGGGCAGGACTCCCTCCAGCTATGCACTGTAACACTGCAGTTTCACCTCGGGTCACTGTCTTGTCTTCCAGGGGTCTAATAAATGAGGGTGTCTCTAATAGAAAGACATATTAAAAAGTCATATTAGGTAATTTTATTCCAAAAATCCTACTGAATTGGACTAATGAGGTTATGATAAAATAAGCACTTTCTTATCCTCCTGGGAGGATTAGAAGTTAATGTTCCAGAAAAGCAAGTATCTCAAAAAATCTAAATCTTATCTCAGGATTTCCACCTTGAGCAAGCTATCCTAAGCAAGGAATTAAAAAATGTATATACAAAGATGCTTATTACAAACTTAGTTGCAATTTTTAAAAATAAGAAACATTTTTTAAAAATCTCAAAAAAGTGATTAAGCAAATTACAGTATAGCCATATATTTTATAAGACTTAATGACAAGGTAACCCTGTAATATGGTATTAAATGGAAAAAAGTAGGTATATATAAACACATAAAATGAGTGTTAAAATAAGCCTAGGATATGCCAAAGTCTTTAACAGTATTTGAGAGACTTTCCTGTTTTTATTTTCTGTATATCTTAAAATTTTTAAATAATAAATTTATTTTTCTGATTTACTCAAGTAATTACACAAGGCAACAAAAGTTTAAAAACCCTAACATCTAGTGGAATAGTGAACTAGAAAGTAAAATTTGCCTTGGAATTGAGCTCCCATGAAGACAAGTTTCTCCTAAGAAAAAAATAGGTTTGTCAGGGGAAATCTTTAGGGAAAGGAGATTTTACCAGAGCACAGGATTAACAGGAGCACACTTGGAGGAAAACAAAAAATCTAACCAGAAAACAGTCATTCTTTTTCAACTTAAAAAGAATTTTTTTTAATGAACTAGGGGGATAGTAGTTAAACTGTCTTAAATTCTCTGAGAAGCAGTATGAGAAGCAATATAAAGCTGTATACTCACTCCTAAATATTGAAAACATACACATGAAGTAGAAAACTTACACAGGGAGATATAACAGGATAAAGGGATTTGAATTTTCAATTCATGTGATAAAGGTCTCTAATTCTGCCCTCAGCATTTCCCCAGATTTCAGTTAACTGATTCACTAATATCCTAGTTGACATAACTCTGCATAAATTGGCAAAACAAGGTGACAAAGACATAAGGATCACACGGGAAATCTCAAACTTAAGACTCTTCTTGCCATTAAGATCAAAAGTAAGTAGATCCACAATAGAAAGGCTCCCACAAAAGTGGGGGACCCAGGGTGCAGTAAACATACCTAACACTGTCAGTGAGGCATTTGCGGAGAGGCCTCCCGCTATATTCTGTGCCATGCAGCTATAGATTCCCATGTCTTCTATTTTCACATTTGCAATGAAGAAGACATCGTCCTCTGGCATGACATGCATGCGTCTTTCTCGAGCCGCAGGAAAATCAGTACCACCATCTTTCTGCCAGGAAATCTGAGGTGCAGGGTGCCCCTCTGCAGCACATTCTAATCTGGCCATGGCACCAGTGCGAATAGTTAGATCCATCGGAGTTTTCAGAAAAGATGGCATCTCTGTTCCAAGAAAGATCACCAACGGAAAGTGGTTGGGGGGAAACACACACACACACACACACACACACACACACACACACACACACACACACACAGAAGGGAGAATCTGTTAGGCAAAATACCAACTGTTGTAATGCTCCATTTCTTTAAGACATGCTCTCTGGATTGATCGGAAACACAACTTCAGAGGCCATCTCCCCCCAAAACCTCAGAGTATTTGGGGTACAGTGATGACTAACTTCTAGAATGCATGACACACCCACCTGATCTCCCTGATGGGGACAGGGAAAGCAGAGGCCACAAACCTTTTTGAACTCCACATTTTACAACCAGTATCTACTATGACAGCCTGTCTTACTAAGAGACTGATCATACTTCCCATGCCAACATCTACAAACCTGTCAAGGCAACTGCATGATAGAAAGAATTTATGTCTTCAAACATTTCCTAAAACAACCAGAAGCAAGACACATGTACATCTTTTAGTTGCACAAAGCCTAAAATGTTGTAATTATTCAATCTAATAGGTGATAGATAAATCAAGCTGTTTTGGTTTTATTACAGCTGCAGTGAAAATGAGTATTATTTTCAAAAATGATTCTGCATGACTACATTTAGACAATGAAAACGATCACGAGACCCAGAAATGTCCTAATTCTCCCAGTTACTGGAAGGCCCTGTGAACAGGGTCAGGAATAAATTTCATAGTTTTCAAAATAGAATTATGGTTCTAGAAAGCAAATGGAGAATTTCAAAAGAACTTTTTCAAGAGCATAAATAAAAATGAAAGTAGTCTACCTCCTCGGGCTGCAGAATTCACCTTTACTCCTCAGTCAAAGACTGATTAGGGACAGTAAGTGTGCAAACTAGCAATCCAGTCTATATATTATCACAACCCTAAAGACAAAAATAGTAAGGACTCCTTGCCAAATATCAAGTTTAGCCTCATTTCCTTGGTCAAATGGTTCAAAAATTAAACATGAAAATTCCTCCTAACTACAAAATTATCTGGGAGCATAGTTCCTTACCATTCACAGTCAGCTTGGCTTTATGAGAATAATTAGAACCGAAGTGATTAGTAACAATACACTGATATTTTCCTTCATCTGTGAAATTCACATTGGAAAGATGTAAAACACTAGTATATTCCAGAGCTTCTCCAGCTTGTTGCTGATAACGAACGAGATTCTTAATATCGGCATCATACAGGATTTCACTGTCTTTGCGCCACACAGTAGACATGGGTGAATCACTGCTGCTCACTGCAGTGCACGTCAGAGTCACATTCATGCCTCTTAGAGCAACTGTGGTTTCAGGATGGGTTCTTATCTGTGGCTTGAGAAAATCGTCTAAGGGAAAGAAATGTGGCAGGAGCCAAGTCAGTTATTTATTTTTGCTTCGACCGATTCCATTTTAAAACAAATTATGTAAAATTTTGTGTTCAGTTTACAAATGGCATGTTAAGATTGAAAGGAACTGCAGAGCTAGAATCCAATTCCCTTGTTTTAAGGCGAGGAAAATGAAGCCCAGAAGGGTCAAATGACTTGCTCAAAGGTATGTACAGCAGCAGCTGAGTCTGGACTGGAACCCAGGTTTTCAGACTTCAGGGCTTAGCACTCTCCCATACCTTACTATCACGTATGCTTAAAATGTACTTCTTAAGCATTACCAGTTACTGGAAAAATAACTGTTAAAAATTACCAGTTACTGGAAAAATATAGGGATTTTAAAATAAGCTCTAATTCTATTACCCTGTGTGTGTGTGTAACATATAATGATAGGTATTCTTATTAATAAAACATTATTTTAAACTACTTTGTGCATAACTTTCACCTAAAATAATGAAAATTTCCTGAAGTGTCAAATGTCCAACTGAAGATTGGCTTAGGACTGGCTAATAAACTATAGATTCATAAATAATAATACATCATTGGACTGATTCAGAGAAGCAGGCATATGAATTCTTAACCAACAGCTTCACTGGGTAACATTTCACCATGCCATAAAAGTGATAACCAAAAGAAAAGAGGATAAAATACATCATGTGTATTTATATTTAAAACTAAAGTCAGAAGGGCACTCACGGCAAGGTAAGCAGAATTTAATCATTATTAGGTTCTTTGTTTTCTTCTTTAAAATTCGCAAAAACAAAGTAACTATTTGTGCATCTGAACTTCCAAATGGCCTAAGCATCTTTAAGTAGATTGTGGAAACAGCTCTGACAATACACAGGTATCTAAAACGATCAGAGTTATGACTGCTTTGCAACACAGACACATTAATCTAAAAGTTTCACTTTGTAAAACTAAAAATCAGTTATTCTACTTTAAAGGAAATTAAAGTGTAAAAGAAAAATTTCCAAATTGAGGAAAAAAAAATAAATGCATACTTGAAATTATAAGTAACTGCTAGAATCAAGACAACTTGTTCATGACAACTTGTCTGTGCTCCCTTTCCCCTCCACAACACTCTGAAACCGTGCCACTTTACTCTTAAGAAATGCATCAAAAATAGAAACCAAATGAAACTGGTACAGTAATATACTGCTGGTGACAACATAAACTCTTGCTATCTATTTGGAAAACACCTGAGGACTTTTCAAGATCTATTAAATATAAAATCACACTTTTGAGTGACTTTGTCAAAAAAAATTCATACTTTTTGATTCAGAATCTTACTACTAGGTATTTACTCCAAGGTTAACAATCCCTCTAAAAAGGGAAAGGCCTACATTCATAAAGATGCTATTATACTGACCTTATTTAAAAATGATCATTTAAGAACACACAGAGTAAAAAAAAAATAGCTTATGATACACTAAGTCAAAGAATACAAAACTTAAGCCACAATTATAATACAAAAATATTACAGAAAAATGTAAAAATGGAAATAGATATGCTAGTGGGAAAGCATTCTATTTTAATTGTTTTTTTAGTTCTGTTAAGATAGTACATGAGTAATATACAAACTTTTAAAACAAAAATACAAACCACAGACAAAATCTTTCAGCTCCACATTCAGGATGCTTTGCCCTGCTAGCCATTCAGGGTGTGCGCAGCTTACATTCACAGAATGTTGAAAGTTATTATCAACCAGCCATTGAAGCAACCACTTCAAATGGCAGTCACAGAGCAAACTGCTTGTGTTCAGAATCCTGCAGAGGAAAAAAAGTGCCTTTTACTTTTCATTCCATGTTTCTCCAGCATTAAAAGCTTACTACACATCTATGCATTTTCTTGCCAAAAAATGTTTAACTTGGATCTAACCATGAGAGAGCAAATTCAGACTGTCAGCCTTGTTTCCTCAAATGTGACAGTGCCATGAAAGACACTAATAAAAGGGGTAGGGGGGAACAAGGGTAAGGGATCTGTTTTAGATTAAAGGAGACTAAAGAGCCATTACAACCAAATGTAAAGTGTGATCCTTCACTGAGAAAATATGTATCTACAAAGAATATTTTTGGACATTGTGGAAATCTGAGTATGGACTGCACACTGAATAACATTTCATCAATGTTAATTTCATTCGGTGTGATAATAGTGCTGTGGTTGTAAAAGAAAAAGGAAATATGGGCTAAGATATTTTAGGAGTGAAGTGTCATGATGTCTGATGTCTGTAACCTCCTCTCAACTGGTTAAGCAAAATAACAGTGTATTTGTTCATGTATACAAGTATGTGTGGACAGAGGGCAAGAGACAGAGACAAAGAGAACGGGAGGGAAGGAAGGAAGGAAGGAGGGAGAAGAGGGGGAAAATAAGTAACAAATTCAGCAAAAACTTAACAATTGATGAATGTAGGTAAACAGTATATGGATGTTCACTGTAACTTCCTTCAAATTTTTGAGGTTTAAAATTGTTCCCAGAGAAGTTTGGGGAAAAGCTTATTAAATATATTGGAACATAGAGACATTTTTGTTGTGGAGAGGATATAATTATTTTCAAGTTATTTCATCAAGACGAAATGTATTTCAGCCCTGTGGCAATGCGTACTGCAACTTAAACAAAGAACTACTGAAAAATGGTTTGTGGTTACAATAGGCCCATAAAATATATCTGAAAAGTCAATGTTTTCTTTTAATGACCCCTTAAAAGTCCCATCCACTTGGAAGTAGGGGAAGCAAATGACTTTAAGAACATTGTAACTTGCTTGGTGTACACCATCAAAATCCTCAAGTTGTTTTAAAGTCTGATATAAAATACCTAAGATCTGCTTCCAAAAAAGTTTCAAAGAGTCTTTAAGGATGACTCCAAAAGCCATATTTTATCAAGGGTAGTTTTAATTAAGCAGGTCAAAAGTTACCTTTTGCACTTAAGAATTCTTATGTTATATCCATTCACTCACAGAGAAAATCTGAGTCTACTATATGCCAGGCACTGTTCTAGGCGGTGGGGCTACAGCCCTCACAAAGCTTACATATTTAGAGCCAAGCAATAAACAAACAAATGCAAAGTGTAGTGTCAGAAAGTTAAGTCCTATCAAGAAAAACAAATCTAGGCAAAGACACACAGACAGCCACTACAGGTTTAGATAAAGCAGTTAGGGAAAGATTCTTTGAAGAGATGGCATTCTGGACAAAGAGCTCAAAGAAGTGAAGCAATAAATCACGTGAAGATCTGAGGTACGAGTGTCACAGACAGAAGAAACTGTGCACAAAGATTCTGAGGCAGATGCTTAGTGTGCTCAAGGGAAAGTAGGGAGGCCACTGGGGCTAGAACATAGAAAGTGAGGGGACAGAGATGGGACTGAGGTTAGAGAGCTGGGCGGGGTAGGAGCAGGCCATACGGGTGCTTTATAAACTAAGGGAAGAACTTGAGCTGTTTTCTTCCTATGTGTGATGGGGAGCCACTGGAAGGTTAAGAACAGAGGAGTGACGTGGTCTGGTGTATGCTTTCTTAGGTATAAGTTGGCTCATGAAACCTGGACTCATATCCTAATTCGACTACTTACCTTAGGCAAGATACTGAATGTCTCTAAAATCTGTTTCTATTTCTGGAAAATGGGATTGAGAATGCCTGCCTCAAAGAAAAATGTTAAATAAAGCATTTGACACAGTACCTGGCCACAGATTCCACTGAATTCACATTAACTCGTTTCACTTCTGTTTCTTTTTCATCTTTCCACCCTTCACAAACTAATGAACCTTGCCCACACACGTCTAATGGAGTACCCTGTACTCTCTCAACAAGTATGGATAGATATATACCAAAATATTAACAGTCTTTCTTTCCCTCTTGATTTAACCGTATCTTCTAATTTTCTACCATGATTATATAATTTTAAAGCAAAAAAATTTTTAATTTATATTTGCCTCTCCCACCCCCCAATATTTATGCAAAGCACTATGAAGAACACCAAAAGGTATTAAGAGATAGTTTAATAAGTGTTGATGTGAAAAGTACTATAAATATGTCTTAAATTTAAAGTACTAAAAGCGACTAAAAATTCTCTGTAAAAAAGTTGCATCAGAGTTCCTACATTAGCAGATTGTTCAAACCAACTCCCAAATTTCTACATGACTCTGAAGAATGAAACTATAATAACTGTTTTCATTTACTATCTAAATTATATTTTAAACTGTGTTCTCTTAACAAAAGTTAAAACTTTCTTGCTGGCCCTCAGATTATCACAACCAAAAAAAGTAATACTGATATGCAGTAAGCTGTACCTTTTCAAGTTAAACTAAGCCTTAGGAGAAATAACTCAAAATATCTCAAGAGATGCCTTCCCCCTATCCCCCAAAAGCCACTTCAAAAATCTGGCAGAAAGATGGTTTCCATACATTTTAACTTTTGTTATTATTTTCGTTATTCATTCACCTTTACTATGTGCCAGGCTCTGTGCGGAACATCTTCTCAAAACCCTCAGAAGCTTTCTAATGCATTTAGGAGGAAAAAAATCCTAACTCCTCATGGCCTGTTAGGCCCTACGTGATCAGGCCTGCTTAACTCTCTGACCCCAACTCCCACCACTCTTCCCTGGGCTCTTGTCTTCCAGCCACACCAGTGTCTTTGCTGTTTTTCAAGTGAAAAAGCAAGCTTCTACCTCAAACCCTTTTCACTTGCTCTTCCCTGTGCCTGGAACACCCTCTGCCCAGCATTCAATGTTTTGCCGTTTCATCTCATTAAGGTCCTAGCTCAAAGGCTGTTATCTTCAGAAAAGCCTTCCCTCGCTACTTTAAAATAGCAATCTCTGTCACTGTGCGCACCTTTGACCCAGCTGTTTTTTTTTTTTTTTCAGAACATTTATCACCTGATGAGATATTATATACCTACTGGTTTACTATTTATCTTCCTTATAGAAAGTATTGTAATACGCTACGTGGACAAACTGTCTTGTTCACTGCTGCATTTTCAGCATCTAGAACAGTAACTTACATAGCAGAAGACAATAAATATTTCTTGAATAAACAAATTACCTCATTTTATCCTCACATGACCCTGAGGGTACTGCTATTTCCATTTTGAGAAGGGAAACTGAGTCTTAGGCTAAACACCTAGTTGTGAAGAATGGCGCAAGAATTTAAACCTAGACAGTCTGAACTAACCTACTTCCAATGCATCTCAAACTATATGTGGAGAAGGATCAGTTTCTTAAATTCCTAATCTGTTGTAAACCAATACTCATAAAATTCAACAAAAGTGTCACCGTAATATCAAATTCTTCTAAAAGTTTCTAAATGCTTATTCTGAATTTCTATCCTTATTTTGTCATGAATCAGTTTTGGTCCTACTTTCTCTGAGTAGGTTTCAGGCAAGGCAAGATAAATTGATGTAGTCTGTTGATCCTTACCATTGGCTAAATAGTCCAATCATTAGAGTTTAAAATTAAAAGCACTGCCCAACTAACCACCCCTCTCCCTGCAAAATGAGAACACTTTTTTAAAATCATGAATGAAAAAAGGTAAAAAAATGATACGTATGTTTCTATTATTAACTATTCAACAGTTCTGGAACATTTTAGTAGCTTGAACAAACAAATTTAGAGACATTCTCTCTGGTCATTATACTGAAAAAGCTAGATCATCTCCAAAAAATTATATAATACCTTAATTGTATTCTACCCCAAAGGGTAAGAATTGGGAACATATGCCTCCAATAGTCCGAAAAGGAATGAGGGCATAAAAAAGGAACAGTAGGGTATACATAAAGCATAAGGAGTGGTGCTAAGTACTCTTTAACCAAAAGCATCCGCAGCAAAGGAAAAAAACAGGTCTTGGTGCCTCACACTCTTGGCTTTTCAATGTTGAGTTATTTTTAAATTATACCCAGCCACTAAAATAACTAAATGTTAACACTTTCTTTTTTCCTGCCTGAATTGTGTGCTTTGGGAAACATCTGGCTCACATTCAGCACCCTTTAAGCACAACAAGCATGGATAACGATCTATTTGGTGACAAAAAAGACAAAGTTACGTACAGTTCTTTCAAGCGAGTCTGAGAAAAAGCATTTTCTTGGATAGACATTATAGCATTGTTGTTCAAATCTCTGAAATGAAGAGAAATGAAACATTACCAGTCACCATTTCTACAATTAAGTTATATAAACATTTTAAATGGTCATGAAAACCTCTGCTAATAGCAAAGATTATTCATATACTGAGCAAAATGGATACAAAATACTTACAGATGCTCAAGGGATTCAAGACCAATGAATGCTTTCTTTGTAATTGACTTAATCTGATTTCCTTGTAAGATTCTGAAATACAAACAGACCTTTCTAATAAAGCTTTCCACTAAACAAAATTAAATTCATTAGAACAAACATTTACCTATAAAAGTAAAAATAAGCTTAACATGCATTTTTAAGAAAATTCAGAACCTTTATTATTAACCAATGCAAAGCACAGAAGAAAGGCCTCTATTAAGACTTTGGCGCTCAGTGAGGTACCCGTAAACAACCATCCTGACCACAGATACACTCGTAGTTTTCATATGAGAAACTGGATTACATTTCCAGTTTCTCCCTTCTTAGTGAAAGACCATCAGGTCAAAGACACTCAGACAAATACAGATGAAGCTTTGGAGAAATTCTCATGGGAGACGATTCTAAAATCTTACTTGAGAGAATCCTCTCTTGCTAGTTAAATTACTTACAAATCTCACATGATTAAACAGATTACTGATTCAATTCTGATTTCTCAGTGCATTTCTTTTACTTTAATCAAAATTCTAGTTCTATAAATAACTTCCATTTAAGTGCCCTTTCAGAGAGAGTGTCCCACCAACAAGAAACAAAATTAAAAACAAACCAAAAAACAAAAATGTTAATAAACAACAAAGCATCTTCTTTTACTGGATGAGTCAGAGGTTCAGGCTTTCCAGCCATAGCAAATAGATACAATCCAATCACATTTACAATTGGTTCTTGAAAATAAACCTTCGTAGACATACATACATATTATAAATACATACAATTTAGTGAGACTTGTAAGTCCAGCAAAGGCTTCACTGGCATCTTCTATGGCCCATGAAATTTCATTGTTTCTTAAGTTTCTATAAAAAATGTTAGGGATAGACAAGTTATGTTAGTCAACATGACCATTACACCACCAGGCATCATGACAAGCAATGCTAATTTTGATCCTTGTTTTAAAGGTTATTTATGATGAACACAACTCTTCTTTTTAAAGAATACCTGTGATAAGCATGTAAAATCTAATTCTCATAAGCTAAGAATTAAGCCGACCTTGATAAATAAATTAAGCAACCTGCTAAGTTAGTATTAATCTTCCTAGCTAACAGCCTGTAGTTGTGTTAGCATATTAAAAATTATAGTCAGGGTCCTACAAAAAGCAGGAAGATTTCAAGATGCAGGAGATATGGCTTACAAATTTGATATCAGACTAATGGGATTTCTGGGTGACCCAAGCCTTCCCCTGAGCCCTTAAACCTAAAATGGCTGACAAAAAGAATGTCAATACAGAGCTTCACAGCTCAACAGCAATTAAACATGTCCCCTGGGATGTAAGAATGATATACCCATGTGCTAGAGCAATCACTCTGTTTCTTTAAAAGGAGAAGTATGGATCTTTTAAAATCCACTGTTTCATTCTCAGAGGAAATGTAATTGCACCACACCATGTCTTCATGGAAGAAATACCAGTTAAAGATATTTAATCACCTCTGCTTCCTTAAGCGATCTCACAATAAAGCACAAAGCCTTTGGCTCCATAAGACATATGTAAAGCCGTGTGAATAACATTAAGGAGGTAGATCATTCTTCCCATTTGGCTCCATCTTTACTTGGCGTGAAAGCTAACAAAGATCATTTTATTTTACTGAAGAATAAACACTGAAACAACTGATGGCTCAGCGCTGCAGGGCTTTGCCCTCTCCTCCACAGAACAGCATGAACAGAACTCAGTCACCAAAGTGAGTAAGAAGCACATCCATTCTGGCAAGAGCACTGGTCTAAAGCCAGAATATCTCAGGTTTGTTCTGCCTTAACTATCTTTGTAGCATTAGATAATCATTAATTCTGCAGTTACTTTCCCAAACTTCAATATTAAAAGTAATCATCTGTGGTATACTAAAGAACCTGTTTGCCATCCCATGCACTGCCAAAAGGCTACAGCTGCATCTAACGTAAATTCCTGAGTTTGCACTGATCTAATTGCACCTCTGATAATGTAGAAAAGAGAAAAAGGGGAAAAAAAGGAAAACACTTTCAATTTTTCAAGGCCAAATCTGAAGGAGGAAAACCTTATTACAAAAAAAAAAACATTAAACACACACTTCTGCATACATAGACACCTTTACAAAATTATCATGCTTCTTTGACTCTGATGGTTAGGTCCCAAAGTTGGAAGCTTGCCTCTTTTCTGAGACCATTTACCAACTTTAAACCTGAGGACCAGATAATTTCCTATCCAGAAACCTTAAGAATCTACAAATTCTACTAATTACTCTTTTTCTCTTCTTCTGCTCTATGTTTGAGATGACTATATTTCATTAAAATATCTCTTCATACGATTATATTTCATGATCAGGGTAAAACATTCAACTTACAGAACCACAGAATTCTAGAGTTGAAATTGCCTTTAGCAACCATCTAATCCTATGTCTATCCTTCACTGGACAAGAAGACCAAATAATAATAATAATAATAATAATAATAACAACAACAATAACAACAACAACAACAGTAATAACATCAAGGAAAGGCTAAGTGATTTTGTTCATCTGGCAGTATAATAAAAAGCACATAAGCTTTAGTATAAAACAAACCTGGGTTCTAATCCTGGCCCAAACATTTACAAAGGTATGTGAATCACTTTAATCTCTCTGAACCTCAGTCTCCTGATATGGAAAAGACCAATAATGTCCTAGTATTCTGAAAGCACTTGGCCCATATCAGATCATTAATAAATGTTAGTTTTCTTCTGTCCAAAGTCATGCAGCAAATTAGTGACAGTGGGAACATGCCAGAGCTGTTCCCACTACACATCCTGCATCCTTCTAAATGAGAAGTGGCAGTTCTGGTAAACTACTGGCAGTCCAAGATCATAGGAATAAGAAAACGTGCGTTCTGGACACCAGCAACTGTGTTTTATTCCATAGTAACTGGCACAATAAGAAATGCTTTGTTATTTAATTAACTTAGAATTAAAGTACATATCAAAATGGCTAGAAATAAATAAAATTTATTTATAGGGATTGAGATAAATAAGACTGCCTTGCCCCAAGGCATAGGACAGAAGAACTGCAAAATATTAACATACATGAATCTGTAGACTGATTAGTTGTTTTAATTTATTTGCTTTACTGCTTTAAAAAAGTTAGCAAAAAGACAAAAAATGACAGATGTACTTACAGTGTCTGAAGGTTGGAAAGAAACCTAAAAACACCATCAGCAATGTGAGTGACTCTGTTGTCCCCTAAATTCAATCTCTCCAGTAAGCTCAGACCCACAAAGGCAGATTCATCCAGGCGGGTCAACTGGTTATAGGACAAATCACTAAAAACAGGAAACATGGAAAGTAAAGAATTCACTTTATTTTAGTTCAATTTTCATATTCTTATTTACATGATAAATTTAGAGCTTTCAAACTTCTAATAAAGAGGAATATTAGTCTCATTACTAGCCAGGGAATGACTTATTCAATCTGCTCTAGTCTTACAGCCTCCACTGAAATGCCACCCAACCCTTACAGTTCGGAGAGTCTTTGGCAGAATTCCCATGCATCAGGGCTGATTCGTTCAACAGCATTCTGGCTCACATAGAGCTGCTGTAACATTCGCAAGCCATACAACCACCCCTTGTTCACTTCTGTGAGGTTATTATGCTCCAGTTCTCTGCAGAATTAGAGAAAGAAAGAAGGAAATATGTTTCAGAACAAGGCACTGCAATGAGAAGATTCCAAAAATCTTCATTAAGACTTGCTCAGAGAGGCATATACTTTTAAAGCTCAACCCAAGTGAGCAAATTCTATTCCTAAGTATTTGTTACTTAAGATTTAGTGCAAGAAGGCAGTAAAATATCTAAAGTCTAAAATACCAGATCTATAAAATCAACACAGTAAGAGGTACAGTATACCTGTTCTGAGTAAATTCTGGTAATTTTCACCAGCCAAACACTTCATCATTGTATTTATAAGGGAATATAAACTTCTAGATGAAATGTTTTTAAGAATGACAAAAAAAATATCAGTTAGATAACAAAGCTTAAACAGTTTTGTCTGTAATATTATTTCACATTAGAGAAGGGAGAAAGAGCTTAAGTACTTTGGTATAGTTAAAGCAACTATCCTAGATGTTTGGCACTGTAAAGTCCCAGACTCCTTTCCTAACAATCTCCTATTCTACTTCATAGTACTTACAATTCTTCCATGTTATCCAAGCCAAAAAAAGCTCCATCCTTTAGTTTGCTAATTCCATTCCGTTGCATTTTCAAAGATCTTAAGGAGTCCAGCCCTTGGAATGTAAGACCTTCTACAACTTTAATTCTGTTTCTTTTAAGTTCCCTTTAACAAAAACAGTTTTATAGTCAGAAAATTGGGTATGCTAATTCGTGCTAATAAGAAGAAGAAACAACACTGTAAGAAAAAAACGATCTTCTTATAATCCATCTATTTACTCACAAGAATTGGAGGTGAGGTAGCTTGAAGATCTTGGGTGGGATCATGCTAATTCTGTTCCTGTTTAACTTTACCACTAATAAGGAACTTGACAAATTATCAAAGCAACCAGCCTCCAAGATGGTTATCCTATTATTACTCAAATTCCTAAAATGAACAAGATAACAACAACAAAAAATTAGTGAAACAAAACATTCTACCACCAGAAAGCTGCCCCAAGTCACAACTGAGTCCCAGCGCTACTCTTCAGCAACTGTACACAACTTTACAAGTCACTTAACTGCTTTGTTTCTTCAACTGCACAATAAAAATACCAACTTCATTTGAGTTGAAACAGTGTGTGTGAATATATTTTGTAAACTGTAAAGCACTAGCACACATGCTAATTATCATCATCATTATACTAGGTAAGCCACTGTTTAACATCACTCCCATTTAACTCCTACAAAACTGTTAGTAAAACATAATCCAAAATTAAATCTCAAAAATTATCCTGGATACTTAATATTTTCTGAAAATAGTGCACTCTTTAATAAGAGTAGGAAAAAAAACCACCAAAACAAATCGACCCTAGGTTTGTTTCACATAAGCATATTAAAATCACAAAAGATCTATCTGGGAAAGTAAGTATCAATGAATAATAAACATGCACTTTAAAGTAAAACTAGTTTAAACTCTGTTTTACTCACAGGTATTTAAGCTGCATTCGAGGAAATGAAGATGTCTTGATTTCTGATATTATATTTGAGCTGAGATCTAAACTCTCAAGAGCAGGATAAAACTGGAATGCTTCTGCATTTATTTCTGGGATTACATTATGAACTCTACAAAACAAAGATTATACTGAAGCTATTGCCAGTGATCTACCCTAGATCACAAAAATGTTAAATAATTACAATCAACAACAAGGATATCTAAAACAAAAATAAAAAATTGTGTACTATTCATAATTTAAGTAAAAGATCTGAAATCTTTTTTACTTACAATGACAGTAGAGTAATATTAGAGGTTGGTTCTCCAAAATATGGGATTTCTGTTAGCTCATTATAATTCATTTTCCTAAGTAGGAGGAAAAACAGGTATAGAAGTTTAGTGAAGGAAATGTTACCTCTTGAGTTCTGGTTTTTGGCTAATACATATTCTTTAGGATAGGCGCCAAATTTGGAGGAAAAAAAAAGCCTCTGGCCCCAAATGAGTTAAATTAAATGTATCCTTCTGAGAAATTACAGATAGTAATAAAAATTCTTTTCATGGTATAGTTCTATGACTTGATACCAATATTAGATTAGGAAGTATTTTGCACATTAAATACTTTTAATCTCAGCAAGGTTCTTTGAATAGTTATTTCTTTTTCAAATATACTTTTATTGAAGTATAGTCAGTTTACAATGTTGTGTCAATTTCTGGTGTAGAATAGTTACTTCTACAACACCTAATTTGAGTCCTCCTTAAAGAATAATTCTGGGGTAAAGGATATAACTTAGTGGTAGAGCACATGCTTCCACAAGGTCCTGGGTTCAATCCCCAGTGCCTCTGTTAAGGGGGAAACATTTTTTTTAATTTTAAAATAAATTTTAAAATAATTTTTTAAATTTTAAAGTAAAAAATAAAAAAATAATTCACATTTCTATACATAGATATTTATAATAAAATAAATTATAAATAAGTTAATTACATAAATTTTTTAACTACACACACACACACACTTTTTTAAGTTACTCAAAGTTAGGGAAAGTTGCTTGAGACCACAGACCTAACAGGGACTGTCTCAACTGTTTTAGTAGCAAATCTAATGCAATCATATTTTCACCGACCTGGTTTCCAATCACTGAACCACCTCAACAATCTAGAATACAGAAAAGAAACCAGAAGTAAAAGGCCTCCAAGTAATGAACTGAACTTACAAAGTCCAAATAATAAAGCTCATGCATTTCCCATTGAGCATTTAAAAATGTGAATTTTCAATGTAAATTTTTTAAAAAGTAGGCTTTTCCTCAGGGCCTACTCTTTCAGCTAATAAGCTTGTCAATTGTTCACAGTCCACAGCAGATTGGAGGCAGTCAACGTGAGGCAGAGGATAGAATGAAGAGACAATGAAAGCACAATGTACCCCTTGTCAGAAAAAAATTAAAAAGAAAAATTCATCTGAGGATTCTGGGGGTGTTTAGTATAGAGGTAAACAGGCCTCAGTAGTCATGCTCCTGGGAATACCACAGTGCAATAACTGATATTAATGATATTTTAGAAGATTCTCTCCAAAAAACATACAATAATACATCTCAGCACTAAAGGAAAAACTTTAGTGAAGTGGAAAATGGAATTATATTAACTACCACATTTCAGATGATACCAAAAACATTGTATTTCATATAAATCTACTTTAGACATGATGTCTCCACCTTAGACAAATCAAAACATAAAAAAAAAGTTTACGCAATAGTTTCACTGGCAAAAAAAAAAGAACATATTTACTTAGAAAAGGGGAAAAACAAATCTTACTTTAGGCCTCAGGGACATAGAACAGTATCTCCACACAGTTTACAACTTGAGATCACCCACCCAATGGCATAAAACCCAGCGTTTGTGAAAACAGTAAAGTCAAAGACAAGTTTAGGTTTTTTAAACAAGGTGTTTTAATATAAAGTTTTTTTCCTTCAGTTTTTTTGACATTTCTGGATTGAACATCCTGAGATTCATAATTCATCAAATCACTTCAAGGAATTTAATGTAAATTTAAATAAATAAAAATAACTTACACTTCTTGTAATGTTTGAGATTCCAAGCTGATGTTCCAGTTAGACAATCGATTATGACTCAAATCCCTAAATGAAGGACAAAAGATCCTAGTTTAGTGTCAGAAAACACACTTAAAGGAAAGGAAAAAAAAAAAAACTAAATTAAAACAGGAATCTAAAAGCCCTGTCAAATCAGAATATGATTAGTATAGATAAAAAGAAATGTTTACAAAGGATGAATAAAAATTTATCTAGACTTCAAAATAGCTATTTTACTTTTCCACTTTTATGAGGGTTTTTTGTTTTTGTTTTTACTAACTAGGGAATACATTTACATGGTTCAATAATCAAAAAGTATAAAAGGATATACAGTAAAAAAATCTCCCACCCTTGTGTTTAGCCATCCAATTTCCCTCCCCAACAGTAAAAAGTGAAAATATACCATTTCTTGCACAGCCTATCAGATATTTTTTACATGTATCAGAAAAATTTTACACAAATGATAGAATAATTTACACATAATTTTGCCCCTTGCTTTTTTCACTTAACAATAATGCATCTTGTAGATCATTCCAAAGCAACATTATGGTTTCTTCATCTCTTCCAGTAAAGTTACACTTTACTTTAATTACTATGCTTTATATACTTTTAAAAGTAATACATACTTCACATAATATATAATACTGTACTATATTACATTTTAGCTGCAGATAAAAATGTGAAGATGGATTTCACAAATCAAAATAGTGAGCTTCTATATTAGAATTGGAGTTGACCCATATCCCTGACAGAGATGCAGTCTTCCTTTAAAAAAAAAAAAGGCACTGCCCAAAGCAATCTACAGATTTAATGCAATCCCTGTCAAATTATGCAGGCCATATTTCACAGAACTAGAACAAATCATAATAAAATTTATACGGAACCACAAAAGACCTAGAATTGCCAAAGCATTACTAAAGAAAAAGAAAGAGGCTGGAGAAATAACTCTCCCAGATTTCAGATAACTCTCCCAGATTTCAGACAATACTACAGAGCTACAGTAATCAAAACAGCATGGTATTGGTACAAAAACAGACATATGGACCAATGGAACAGAACAGAGAGCCCAGAAATGAACCCACAAACTTTTGGTCAACTGATCTTCGACAAAGGAGGCAAGAATATACAATGGAATAAAGACAGTCTCTTCAGCAAATGGTGATGGGAAAACTGGACAGTAGCATGTAAATCAATGAAGCTAGAACACTCCCTTACACCATACACAAAAATCAACTCAAAATGGATCAAAGACTTAAACATAAGACAAGATATAAATAACCTCCTAGAAGAAAATATAGGCAAAACATTATCTCACATACATCTCAAAAACATTCTAGGACAGTCTACCCAAGCAATAGAAATAGAAGAATAAACAAATGGGACCTAATTAAACTTACAACCTTCTGCACAGCAAAAGAAGCCATAAGTAAAACAAAATGACAACCTATGGAATGGGAGAAAATTTTTGCAAATGAAACCGACAAAGGCTTGATCTCCAGAATATATAAGCAGCTCATACGACTTAATAAGAAAAAAAGAAATAACCCAATCCAAAAATGGGCAGAAGACCTAAATAAGCAATTCTCCAAGGAAGAATGATCAATAAGCACATGAAAAAATGCTCAATATCACTAATTATCAGAGAAATGCAAATCAAAACTACAATGAAGTATCACCTCACACCAGTCAGAATGGCCATTATTCAAAAGTCCACAAACAACAATGACAGCTGGAGAGGCTGTGGAGAAAAAGGAACCCTCCTACATTGCTGGCGGGAATGCAGTTTTGTGCAGCCACTGTGGAAAACAGTATGGAGATTCCTCAAAAAGACTAGGAATAGACTTACTGGGCATATATCAAGAAGGAACCCTACTTCCAAAAGACACCTGCACCCCAATGTTCATAGCAGCACTATTTACAATAGCCAAGACATGGAAACAGCCTAAATGTCCATCAACAGATGACTGGATAAAGAAGATGTGGTATATTTATACAATGGAATACTATTCAGCCTTAAAAACTGACAACATAACGCCATTTGCAGCAACATGGATGCTCTTCCTGAAGAATGTCATTCTAAGTGAGGTAAGCCAGAAAGAGAAAGAAAACTACCATATGAGATCGCTCATATGTGGAATCTTAAAAAAAGAAGAAGAAGAACATAAATACAAAACAAACAAACTCATAGACATAGAATACAAATGTGTGGTTGCCAAGGGGAAGGGGGGTGGGAAGGGATAGACTGGGAGTTCAAAATTGATACTGACAGGCATATGTAGAATAGATAAACAAGATTATATGATATAGCACAGGGAAATATGTAAGATCTTGTGGTAGCTCACAGTGAGAAAAAAATGTGACAATGAATATATGTATGTTCATGTGTAACTGAAAAAATGTGCTCTACACTGGAATTTGACACAACATTGTAAAATGACTGTAACTCAATAAAAAAATGTTTAACCCCCCTCCCCAAGCAAAGTAGCTTCAGGGAAGGGAAATTTCTCTCACTCCAATTTGTGTTAATGAGGATGATGATGGTGGTGTCTGCAGCTAATGTGTATTAAGCGCCAGGCACTCCTCCATGCACTTTATACATATTAATTGCTTAAACCAACCTTATGAGGCAAATACTTTTTACAATCCTCACTTTCCTGACACAGAAACAGGCAGAGATTAATCACTGTCAATCCAAGGTCACAAAGCTAAATAAGCAAGGGAGCCATAAACTGGAAATTCCATCTCACTTCTAGCAGGTGGTTTATCAGATACAGCAGAGATTTCACTGAAATCACTCAAGAGTCTAAATATTTAAATAGGCATAAAAAATTCACCTTGATGCTTTCTGGCATCTTTTCAGGGCTGAGGTAGATTCCAGCCCACACAAGCTGTCTGCGCAAGAGATGTATTATACATTACAATATGGCTAGCAATAGGGGCACACTAGAGGAACATTACAGATCACTTTATCTCACTGTGCCACCACAGCCAGTTGACAGATGCATGCAGCTTTGACCGATGTCTCTATTACAGGAGAACAATTTGCTCTCAGCTAGATTCATGTCTGCCCATCTGTAAAGCCTAGCCACTTCCGTTTAAAAGCTTAATTTACACCATAATATAATTGAGTCTAGGTCAAACAACAGTTCCAAACCTTTATTCTATACCTGGCACTAGGTATAAGCTCAAGGACACTCATGAGTGGAGGAGTGTGTCAGGAACTATTAATAGAGAAAAATAGCAATTCACTCCACATAAGAACTTTATATGCAGACACTTTTTCATCCAATTCACACTTGCTGCTGAACAACAAACAGAACTTCATACAAGCGAAAAGATGTTTATTTACTGTGCTGTTTCAACTGAAGGAAAAATTCAGCTGTTCTATTTTAAGTTAGATATTCTGCTCCAAGGTGGCTGGCTGGTCTGGCAAGTAGAGAGCTAATGTCATCTGTGCAGTAGGCTACCATAGCATGATTTAATTCTATATCTCATGCTTTCTAGAATTTTTTTTTCCTTTCACAGATTAAGGGCTTTCATTTTAATCAGTGCTTCTAATGCCCTTCCAAACCCTACTTTCCTTGGCACTGTAACTTTTGACTGTATTGAGAACTGCATAGTTCTCTCATGGATGTCAATGATGACCAGTCAGTTTTAAAGAAAGTCATTATTAAAGAAAACTAAAGCAATCAAATTAAACTCAACTTATATATGGTATAAACCACTATGTATTTAGTATCAGTGAAAACTGTCCAGTGTCTCTACAAGGGGAAAGAGTAATTTTTTCTGTATCTTTGAAGAACCTCTAGGCTTTCCAATGGAACCCAAAGGACAACTGAAATACTTTGGAGTCTCTCTACAGACTAACACTGTCTTAAGAATATATGCCTCATAGGTCAGAACCCCATATAATGAGGCTCTCTGTACCTTTCTGCAACAAATCCACACTGAATGGACTAAAAAACACTAACAGTGAACTGAAATACACTCCCAAAGTAGTACTATTGTAGAAAGCAACTAGTATAAATCAGTATAGCTATTATATCAAAATACCAGGTATGTAACTCGAACTACATGGATTGATCTGATCACCAGGTATTAGTGCTATAAACATTTTCTGAACCATGTGCCAGGCACTGTGCTAGTGCTAGGGTACAACCACTGCCAACTTTAGTAACCTTTTTGTCTTTTTTGAAAGTAACATTTGTAGCGCTCAGAGGTAGAGTCACTTCAAAACTGTAAACATAAATTCAACATCAACTCAACTATTAACATGACTTGGGTACATGGGAATACACAGACACTCTGGATCTCCATAAGCATGCCTTTTCTATTTCTTTTTTTAAAGTACACAAAAAGGGTGAAGAAGAAAAATTCAAAGACCTCTAAAATCGAATGTAAAACTCTTAATTCAGAATTTCAATAGTTTTCAAAATAAAAGTCTCTCACTACTCTTGTCAGTGGCCAGTCATTAATTCTCTTTAATTCACATAAACTAATGCTAGTTTATCTGGTTGTTTTTTTTTTTTAAGTTGAGTCCTGAAATGGAGAACTGTCTTCCAAAGACTTTCTCCTTGAAATATCCTTAAAATGCACTTAAAAATTGAAGTAATCTAATGCTTGATAAACTTAACCTAAAGAGTCTAGCTCTTTAACAGTCAATAATCTTTCCTTTATTTTTAATAGCACTAATTCCTGAATATTTATGGATATGATGTTTAGAGAGTAAAGGTCTCAGAGAAGGCCTTAAGAGTGTTGTAAATTCAGCTCCCACTCATGCTAATCTACAGGGATGCAGCTGTAATAAAAGATGAATTATTAAAGTTCTTGATATCATGTGGAGCCAGGGGTGCCATTAATGTAGCCGTTTAGTACCATCAGGGTGTAAATAATTTATAGGATGTACAGAGCAATCACAACAGTTTGAGGAGAATCAAGTTCTGCAAGCTAATTGCAAAGAAGTCCTGTAGCAACAGATTCTGCCCAGTCACATACGTACACACTTTTGAGTCATCATCAATTTGTTTTTGAGACTCTGCAGCACTAATAGGCTGAACTGTTAACTTCAACAATGACAAAATTTCTGATAAAGGAGCCCTTTGCAAAAGTTAAAAGATAAGAACGTATTATATCTGCTAGTCCAGGTATGACAATGCTTCATGTATTTATTCAGTATAATTTGCCCTTTCTTTTGTGGATGGCAATCCCTGTTTTGTTCATTAGGGTGCATTTAGCATAATTTACTTTTTTTTTTAAGTTGTTTAAAAAATTTTTAAATTAAAAAAATTGGAGGGTATAGCTCAAGTGGTAGAGTGCGTGGTTAGCGTGCACTAGGTCCTGGGTTCAATCCCCAGTACCTCACATCAAAAAAGTAATTAAATAAACCTAATTACCTCCCCACAAATAAAATAAAATAAAAATATATAACAGTGCCTTAAAAAGAAAAAAAAGATGTTATAAAACAAAGAGCTGAGTGCTCTTTAAAAAAAAATGGGGGGGGAATAAGGTTGGGTTATTTGTTTATTTATTTATTTTAATGGTGGTACTGGGGATGGAACCCAAGATCTCATGCATGCTAAGCACATACTTTATTTAGCACTGAGCTATACACTCCCTTCCCCAGCATAATTTACTTTTGAAAATAATACTCAGGATTACCATTCTGATCAATTACAATACTGTGATTTAACAGGCTGATGACCTTGAGTACTCCAAGTATACTAAAGACAAGGATTCCAAACAACTCAAAATTCTGCCTGCTTTTAGGTTTACTTTTCCTTTACCACTAACAGCTTTACACCAAAAGCTATGCCTTCTTGGAACTCTCAGCCTTCCTGTCTGTAACAGCGTTATTTGCAATTTTTCTAATTTGTTGCTTCTAATCAACTGCCAGCGGCTAGGAAACCCAGTGCCTATTAGAACTGTCTGAAGTAGGAGTAAATGAGATCTGAGTCTGAGAGGCTCCTTTATGAATAAATGCTTCTTGGAAGTATTTCTGCTTTTTGGTTGAACTAGGGATGGTGGGGATATTAGGCAAATATCTTTTAGGATAAATAAGACTATATTACAGCATGGAGCATAATGCCATTTCAAATTAAAGTTTCTACCCTTCATTTGCATTGCTTATTTGTAATACACTGTACAACACTTTTTATATGAATAATTGAAAAAGTTGGAGGTGGTAGAAAAATGGGAGCATTAATTTCAAGAAAAATAGGCGTATTTTATTTTCTTCCATTATTTTTCCCTGGGTTCTTAATAACTGAAAATATTGCTTCATTGTGGGGAATAAAACAACAAAACAAGAAATATGAGTTACACAGTTACATTTAAAAATAGAATTTTTGCATGCCCAGTTCTGGTACCTGAGGCAAGTCATTTAACCTCCCTAAACTCCAGTCTCATCTACCATTAAATAAGAATACTAGTACCAACCTCAATGGACTGCTCAGAAGATTAAAAAGATATAAATAAAATGCTTAGAATACAGGTCAGTATGTAAATAGTAGTTTATTATATAATACTAGATCTGCAATAGAATGACGGTCCAGGGTTATCATCTTTTCTGAATATTTATCTTTCTTACACACAGGCATAATCCCCTTCCCAAGGTAAAATCTTAATTACTCGGAACTACTCCCCTAAATTAACTTATTAAAATTGTAAACTAAATATTGCTTCTGAATTCCAAATAAGATGACAATAACAAGTCAGCCCATCAAAGACTTGGTCAAATTATTGATAACAAACTATATCACAAGACCTGATGCTTTAGAATAACCCAATGAAACTTCTAAGACTCTAAATACAGTCATATAATTATTAAAAGGTGTCTACCAGGAAGTTACTGTAATAGCAAAATCATAAAATAAAAAGAAACCTAAATATTTATTAAAATGGGATCAGTTAAATAACTTATTAAAGTTCCTTACAAGGAAATCTCTGCAGCCAGAAAAAAGAATAGCATAAGGAATGTGGTCAGTAACACTGTAAAAACTTTTTAAAATGATTATAAATCAATAAAAAATGTTAAAAACAAACAAACTTTGTATAAGGACAGACGGTTATTATGACACCAGATTCATCATGGTGATCACTTCATAACACATACATATGTCAAACCAATATGTAATACAACTGAAACTAACACAATATTGTATGTTAACTATATTTCAATTAAAAAATAAAATAACATAGATTTTCATATGTACTGCACAGTATAGCTTCGTGTGTATGTGTCTGTTTAAAGAAAAGGGAAAAGATATATGTGTAAAACTTTGAAAAGTACATCTAAGAAAGAGTTAGCAGTGGGTTTTCCTGAGGTGGGACAAAGGAACTGGTTCCTTTTCCATTTTAAACGCTTTTGCACTTTTTTAATAGTTTACTACAAGTAATTATTATTTAAAGATAAACTCATATAATAGCTATCTTCAGCCCAGAATGTGATTGGGAAAGATTTTTAATTCTGTTACTTTTCTAAGAAATGAGAATTCCTCTTCCAGAATGTTTTCAGAATACTGCCCTAAACGGACCCAATCAGGTTAATTATTACATTGGACAAAAGGAAAAAAATAATACTAACTAGATGTTCTTTTGTATTCCTAATCAGTAATATACCTCAGAAAGATAGTGAAAAGTGCACATATACTAGACTTAATTTTTGGACTCATGTATGAAGTAGTAAACTGCATTTTAGGACTCAGTGTCTGGCCTTCAAATTTCAAGCCAGTGAACATCTGAATTTTTAGCAAGCAGTACAAAACCAGGGCATGTTAATCCCATGTTTTTAATGTCTTTTTTTCCATTTAGAATAAAAAATAATTCAGTAATAGCAGAACAAAGGTTGTTGCTTATATACGAAAATATACAGAAAGATAAGACATTTTCCATCACCATTCATGAGCATTTTCTGGGTATCAACTGGGTTCACATATTTGTCTCAGACCATTTTATATTTATATTCATATTTGTATAGACTATATTTTACTATAATTACCAAGTTATTGTAAATATTTTTAGAAGTGAATACATATTGTTTAATATAAGTTGTCTTATCACTTACATCACTGGCAGAGAAGGAAGGTCTAATCAAAGCCAAGCATTAGTTGGGTTTCTCATTGTTAATGTAATCCATCATTCCTTATCTCTACATAGTTTAACATGGCACCAAGTTTAATATCTCCTCAAATAAGGATACTTACCCTCAAGACTGGCTATGCTTTGCAAACCTGCTGCAACCTGCCAAGATTTTAATTATATAAGCAAAATATATTGATTTCAAAATAGATTTGTAAAAAATAAAATGTGTAAGAGAAACCCGAAGTTAAGAAGCATTTAGTTACAAAGTTATTTACAACACACTTCACTAATGTTGCACTGTTTATGGTTTAACTTCTAAAACTGCTCATCACTACTAATTATCCTGACAGTTATTCCTGCATTTAAGTTTATTATAAATAACACAGTTACAGTTTCTTTTGGCAGGGAACAGCTGGGAAGGGCAAGAGAAGAGGCAGAGAATCTGCACTTTAAAAAATACAGGTTTACAGCAAAGTAAAGAAAGCTTTTTTTTTAAGAAAGCTTGCATTAACTATTCTGTTCCTTTGGTTTTTGCCTCAAACACAAAATTAATAATTTGGATAGGCTCTAATTACTCAAATTGCTTTTATTTTTTATTAGCATCAGCTGACCATCTTAACATTTCTGATGACTGGAATAATACAGAATAAACAAGCTGAGTCATTTACTTTGGCATAGAAAATATGGCATAGAAATGCACTCAGATTTTTTTTTTTAAACATTTTTGCTAAGTTCTTAATATGATGTGTTTTCTCTACTGCTTAAATGCCAGTTTTCCATTAGGATTAATGGACCTTTAAAAAGAAAGCATACCATATAAAATGTCATGAACCTAAGATGAGGAAAATGTATTTTCTACCATCAGGAAGTCAAATGATTATCTTAATGTACAAGTAATTCTTTGATTATCCATGTGCTGACTATATATGTTGTATATTAAAAAATGCAAAATATTTTTAATATAATGAAACATAATTAGGATAATAATCTCTATAAAAATAAAAGTGTTCTCCAAAGCATAAAGGACTTTTAAAGAATTAAATAAAGCACTGATCTCTTCAATTAACATTCAATAAGCAACACTGTCTATGGTTCAGTGGTTCTTCACCCCTGCTGCACATCAGCATTACCAGGGAAGATTCTAAAACACTGATGCCGGGGTCTTATCCAGACCAATCAAATCAGAATCACCGGAGTGTGAGACCCGAGCATTAGTATTCTGCAAAAGTTCTCCAAGTGACAGTCTAATGTGCAGCCAGCGCTGAGACCCATTGCACTAGTCCAGAAATCTAATACCCTAAAGCCTGATGGCCAGAGGATGCTCTGTAAAGATTCTTTCAATTCTCCTTTTCTCACCTTACAATAAACCTGTCAACAAAGATTTGATATCTACCATATGCCAGGCACTGCACTAAGTAGTATGGAACAAAAAACAGACATTTTTGGTGTTTACAGACCCCTCATGGAGTTTACAGATCACCTTAAACTAAAGCCTCACTGACACTGAAATGCCACTAAATTATATTTACTCCCAAGATGAAATTCCTATAAAATAAATTCTATTTGCACCACAGGAGAGTGAGATAGAAGGGGTAGAGGAAGGGGTGGATGCTTTTATTTCTATTTAACTCATTTCTGTTTTGCTTGGTTTCTGCAATTCAATTCAATTCTGACAGTAACTGGAGTTAGCGCAGACCCCACAAGTTAAGGGCTCAATTCCACAAGACTGCCCCCAACTTCAGACACCAGTCACAAACAGTAGGTCCCCATGTTACCCACATCTTCCGTCCGACTAGGCTCCCACAACCCCCTTCTTGGATTCAGTCACCTGCTAGAACAGCTCACAGAACTCAAGGAAACACATTTACTGATTTATTAATAAAGGATATGATAAAGGACTCAGATGCACAACCAGATGAAGAGATACACAGGGCAAGATCTGGAAGGGTCCGGCTCAGGAGCCTTTCTCTCCATGGAGGTAGGATGCATCAGCCCCCCAGCACACAGGTGTTTTCACCCACCCAGAAGCTCTCTGAACTCCATACTTACAGGGATTTTGGGGAAGTTTCATCACATGGGTGTGATCAATTATTATCTCACTCTCTAGCTCCTCTCCTCTTCCAGGAGGATTGGGGGGCTCCTGAAAGTTCCAAGCTTCTAATCATGGCTTGGCCTTTCATCCTTAAGCTATCTAGAAGCCCACTAAGAGTCACCTCATTAAGTCCAAAGACACTCCCATCACCCAGGAAATTTCAAAGGATTTAGAAGTTCTGTGTCAGGAATCAGGGTCCAAGACCAAATATCAGAATGAAAAATACTTCTAGTACCCTTATCACTTTGGAAATTACAAGGGTTTCAGGAACTCTGTAAAGGTAATCAGGGGCAGAGACCAATATATATTTTTCCACTATTTCACAGCCTACCCGCTTGGTCTCTGGTCACAGACCCTCTTACACCAAAATGATACACAACTCACAAGGTACTCGCACATTGTAAGAATCCCATTCAGTCACTGGACCGGTCCATCATCATATGGTATGAAAAATGCCTTCCAGGCAAGGCCACTTAGGTTTGCAGGCATCTAGCCAATCTTGTCAGGTTCCAAAAGCAGGCATGGTCGAGGCAAACATACAGTTTCACCCTTTCAGTCATCGGGCATAAATGAACTAAGAGATTATATCATCTACTACTCTGAGTCCCTTTTGAGGTGTTAATATTGGATTTCCCTCATTATACAACCCATTTATTAATTTCTTTACCCTTAGCTATTATTATTGCTCCTTCTCGCCATGTATACCCAAACTCTTTCAACTTTGGAAAGTACATCAGGTTCAGCCACTGTGCTGGTCTAGATGGCAAACAACAATACTAGTCTAGTAAGTACCTCCCCTTCAGTCTACCCATTCACTTAAGGTTAAGGTTACAAGGCTACAGAACTACTGAGCTATTTTTACCACCAAGCAATACAGCAGAATTCATTGTTAATCTCAATTTTGCCAGACCGGGTGAAGGCACAATCCATCCTATCAGGCACTTAGGAATTCTGACCCAAAATTTAAAATTATAGTTGGCTTCTTGTTTAGAAATCATCCCTGTTCCCAGCACTTGTGTTTGCAGCCAGTCCAAAAACCCACTGCATTACGCGGGGGGGGGGGGGGGGGGGAGGTTTGCCATGACAATGGGAGAAAAGAAAAAAGTATAGTCATTACACCAGAATACTTCTCCCTTGGTAAGAATTGTATATTCATTCCATGTCCCCTCTTCCCCAGATCCACCAGAAAGAGGGCTCTATATGGTACGGCCACTCATTTAGCCCCATCTCATGTTGTGTGTGAGCACACTCTCATGAAGGTATATAAGCCAGCCTTCGTGTCTTTATCTCTCCCCATTTTAGATAAGCAATGTTTTAATTGCCCATTCCAACTCTGCATGAAACTAGTACTCTGAGGAGGATCTGTCTCTGCCCATTGTTGGACATTATGGGCTATAAAGTATATTCCTTGGTCCAAAGAGATGATGGTCAGCCATCCAAACTGGTACAATTATCTTCTGTTCTGGTTCTTTTAAAATATTCTTCAGCATCTGCATCTACCACCAGATGAGCAAAGCTTGGTGCAGAGCCAGTATCCAATCCTATCAGGATATCATTTGTAGCCCCCCAGGTCTACCAGCATCAGTCTCACTAGCCAGCTATGTTCAGGAACTTCCCACTAGGGGAAACCTGTCAATGCCATCTCTTTGTCTCTTTTGCTTGCAGACAGAACATTATTTGGTCAATGCTTACTGACACTTTGTGCCTCAGAGGGTACAAGACAAATATGTCTAGACTCAGCCCACCTCTGCATTGCTGCAGTGCCTCCATATCCACTCATTTCATGGACCCAAGTGACCACCTCAAGTGAGCACACAGGAACACCTGACTGCTCATTCTAATCACCTTCCAAACCTAGAAAGCACTTCTTCTGATGGGCATCAACATGTCTTAGTTTAACGCACACCTCAAATTCCTACAGTAATTTCCAAAGGCCTGTGCCCCATATCCCTTTAATAAGCCAGGTTTCCATTGCTCTTTTGCCTGACCATATGGTCTGGCCATAGGCCATGGCCCAGGAGTCAGTAAAAATTCAAGCATAGGGATTTTTACCTATGTGGAAGTAATTCTTCCATTACTCTTAGAAAACAGCATGCAATTCAACCCACTGAGCTAATATGCCTTTACTTTCTTCTCAATCAATGGTGGCCTTCAAACAAGATATTGTCTGTTCACCTTGGAACTGCCATCCATAAACCAAGCAGCTCTTTGTTGGTCAGTTATGAGCTGCTTATAGGACAGTGCCAAGTGACCGTAGAATCCAGCAGCTTCTCACAGTTTCAGAGTCAGTTCTGGGGGAAAAGAGCCTCCCTGCTCTTTAGTGTCTCCTCCTCAATTTCCTAGGCAGTATGATCCTGCATAAGCCATTTCCACTTTATTATGAAACTCTTTGGGGCACTGCCCTTCCCACTGGAGTGTTCATCAGACATTAGGCAAGACATCATGACTATTTCAGGTTTCGAGATTGCTTTATGACTTTTACTCATAGTGGCAGTTTGAATTAATGCCCAATAGCATGCCAATAACTACTTTTCAACTGGAAATTCTCTAGTCCAAAGTCTGAGTAGTTGTTGCTGGGAGGCACTCAGAGGCTTCTGCCTTAAGCTCCAGTCTACCGTACACATAGGGCCATCACAGAGGATTTGTCCATACCAGCACTCCAGCTTCTATTCTATGCTCGCTATGTGGGCTTGGGCAATCTACTGGTTCCTATTTAGCATGTCCAACTAATAATATTGTGCTTGACGGGTAGATTTATACGCCTGTTTCAGGATCCTAGGTGGAGGAAACATTCTCCAACCAGATACTATGTCCATCTACATAATACAATCAGGTAACAGTCTGATCAAACATACCATTTCCCTACAGACTTTTACCTTACATTCTTACTATAGCCCCCATTAAAACTTACATTAAGAAATTCTGGGAGGGGAAGCAGTCCCCAGCCAGACATAACATTCATTCCCATTCAACATCCAGGTAAAGGAGATACAACATCTTTATATAAATCCTGTTTAAACATTTCAACTTCCATTATCCTATCAACCGTTATGTTGTCATGTTCTCAACTGTGTCAGGTTTCACCAGTGGGTTTTGGTGCCACACAGTGCAAGGGGCTCTCCTATCAAGGAATCCTCGTAACTTCTCTACCTTCTAACTGGTTATCTTACTCACTTTATGCAAAAGGCTTTGGGTCCTCCCCATGGGTTGAGGCAAGGGACCATGGCCCTTTTGTCAATTTTTATGTCATTTAATCTGCCTAACCAATGCTCCAAGCAATTGCTGGTCAAGTTTCTCATCGCAGTCTCTGCCTTGGATGTTTAGATTTCTTCAAACAAGGGTAAACAAAGCAGACTTGTTTGGGGCCCTTTAATGTTGGGAGATCAGGAGGTCCCTTTGGCTTGCCCAACCTTACACAGTGCAGTGTTAAAACCTTTGTTTTGAGAAAAAAAAATGTGACAATGAATATATATATGTTCATGTATAACTGAAAAATTGTGCTCTACACTGGAATTTGACACAACATTGTAAAATGATTATAAATCAATAAAAAAATGTTTAAAAAAAACCCTTTGTTTTAACCCCATTAATATCTGTTTTATTCATCCCATTTCTTAATAACCATCTAAAGCTTTCCATTCTGCTGGGTCAAATTCTGTGATTCTTCCCTTTTTCCTTTGTTTTACTCCTGAAAATATTTGCTTTGTTCACCTTATTTCATAACAGTTTAAAAATGTCCACCTTGCTAAGACCAGTTCCTTGACTCTCTCCTCTGCCTTTCCTCATTTTCTTGTTAATTAACCTAATGTTGCTATTAGCATCTACGTAAGAGCCGCAGGGGAGGCTGAGACAGTAAATACATGGGCCTCCCCACTGTCCCCTGGTTTTGAGCAGCAAGGTTATATGGGGTGTCAATGTAAAAGAGTTCCCATTGACAGCAGCGTTTACAATGGACAGGGTAACAGGCGTATTCAGTGGATGAATATCCCAATTATCACAAAGATAACCCCACACGGCTTATATATGAAGCATACCATCTGCTTCATCAGTGTTGTTCCACTTGACATTTATTGGAGGTAGGTGGCCCTCTTTCCCAGGATAAACAGACCTTACAGTGGCTTTTGCCCAAACCACTAGGCTGGCTGTTCCCTCAGGAATAACCTGTTTTGTGTGTGGATCATATATGGCCATCAAAGACTGTTTCACAGTGAACTGTGGATCCTCCATCAACCCAAACATGGCTCTTCCCCACTGTAGCATCTAAAACCAGATACTCCTCCTAAATTAATTACTCCCACAATCCATTTTAACAAAGGTTCTTCAGGAAGCTGATGTTATACTGATCCACAAAGTGAAAACAACTCCCTCACACTATACTTCTCGTTTCAACAATTTCTTGGTTTTGCCCCCCTCCCCAACACTGACTACATTCTTGGTGACCAGAGGTCTTAGAGGTACTTTCTGTTGTCTATGCATAATTTTTCCCTTGTTGAGCAGCTTTGAGGCTATTGAGTGAAATCTGAGCCTGGTCTAGCATCAAGGTCTGATCCAGCACTCTTTTAATTTCAATTTTACTTGTTGTAGATAACAATAACCAAGGGATTGAATACTCCACCTTTTTCTTACTAGTTTCCATTTCCTTATGCATCCAGCGAACCAACATGCTGGGAATTGGATCCATCTCTAAATTCCATTGTTAACCTTTACTATTAGTAATTGAGAGCAGCATGGCTGCTCCTCCAGACCACAGATGACCACGTGGTCACCTAGGAGTCAAAGGTTCCACATCCCCTGCCTTTTTATCCTTTCTTCCCAGACCACGTTTCCATGAGCCAGGCTCATTCTAGCAAATCTCACTGCTGCGATTCCAAATGTCTAGGAAAAACTCTGTGTGTTAAAAGGAAGAAAAAAAAATCAATGACACTTGTTAAAACCCAGTAAAAGATTTTATTCGAGGTGGTACAGTTATCTCTATGAGTATAGGGACTACTACCATGAAACTCTGCAGTGGGGGAAATAGACTGGGTTCAACTCCAAACACTGCATGGGAAAGTGGGAATTTATAGCCAAGGAGCTAGGTGATCAACTAAGGAGAGTGGATGGAAAACTACTAAGAGCAAACAACAAGAGTAAGGGGGGTTCTGGTTAAACAGACCTAACTAGATTCTTGCTGAAGACAAGCTATGGTGATCAGACATCAGATGGAAGGTGAGAACCTGGATCAGATATAGTGTGATCAGATATGAAGGGTAAGGGTTTCTTGCTAAACTGATTTAGCAGGATTCTTGCTTAAACTGTACCTTACAAAGTATACAGATGAGCCTGGAAGAAGGTGGTTCAGGAGACTGATTAAAATTTGATCAAAGAATCTTTGTCAGTCCCCTTTCTTGTTCAAGGAAAGAAGAGACATTCTTCTTTCCTCTGAACAATGTAAGTCTATTTTCTTATTCAGTAGCCTTTTGCTCATTAAGGACCAGGTGAACCTTCCGTTGGGACTTGGTATTAGAGGATATTTGCTCAACGGTGCCAGCAGTCAGGCATTTAATGAATGGAGTTTCTATGAAAATAAAAATCAAAAGTAACAGAGATCCAGTTTCTCAGTTCAGAGAACAGCTAGTTGGTATTCTCAGATTTGAGCTTGAAGCATCTTTAGATGGTAGAGTGAGGATGGCAATGGCCATCTGAAGTTTATATCAAGTCATCCAGCTTCAGCTCATAGGATTTCGGGAAAAGGATAGTTTTAGTTCTCAGTGATGGGAGAAAAACTGGAAACAGTTTGGAGAGTTATAGCCAGATACTGGAGGAAACTAGTGAGAATTTGGTAAGGACTGGCAAAATGTACAAGACGGAATCCACAAGGGTGCACCATAGTTTTGCATTGAAACAAACAAAAATTTCTCTCCAATCAACTTTTTAATTCTTGTTTACAAAATAATTCTGGTTTCATTAGATTTGGCCTAATTATTTATGTAAGTGCAGGAAGAATAGTGACTGACAATATAGGCTCTTTTTGAATTGGTTTTGCTGGAACTTTTCATAAGGAATCTCAGATTAGGCTTTTTAAAAACCTCTCAAGGCCAGGAAGTCAATCTAGGAACTAGCCACCAGACTCATCTCCCATTCCTACAGGTTCAGGTGAACTCCTCTCTTCTTGAGGTCCCCAAGATATCCTAAGGTTCCTGAGCATGCTGGGAAGGGACTTTCCTTGCTCACCTATAAAGCTGAGAACCCGGTAAACCAGATGTGAGGCCAGTTTTTCTAAGAGCACTGGCTCCATGAAGTCAGCCTTAATCTCTTAAACCATGCATGGTTCATTCTCAAATATAACATTTCAGTCAAAGTCGTGGTAAGATAACTAATGTTTTCAACTTATCCTGTTACAAGAGCAGATTCTTACTGAATTTACTCAAATTATACTGTTATGAAAATAAGAAAACTGGCTAAAAGTTTCTGAATTCTGGAGGGATCAGGTAGGGAGAAAAAGTAATTGTTTCATCTTTGTTCATAAAGGTATAAACTATCAGACTGTTGTAAGCTAGATAACTTAAGATAAAAGAAAAAGGTTCTTTAAATCTGATGAACAAAACATTAAAGAACCAGCAATATTTTAAACAAAGAGCCATAAAAAAATTATAACCATCCTCATCAGTTCATTCAGTCCGATGTTAACAATTCTTGTTCTGCTTGATCTTAGATTAAGTCTTATGAATCCATCAGCTTCTTCATTACTTCCGGAAATTCTTATTCAGTCCAGTGGCATGGTCTTACTGATGCCATCATGGAGCATTCTTGCCTGTGGCTGACTGTATATGCTTTCAGAGAAGAATGAGAGTAAAACAACGACTTGTCTATGAATGAAGGAGGACTTAAAATGGCCATGATTAAAGTTCCGATGAGAGTTCATTTGATAAGGAAAACTAGTTATTTCTGTGGCATACAATATTTTAACATAATAATCAGACAACAAGACTATTTCAAATCTCTATGAACTTCATACCTTTCTGTAATACCTATATTAGTAACATAAATCCATACAAAAACAACCTAGGAAGGTCTGTTCTCATTCTTTATTCGACAGTGCTTCTCATGTAATTTAAAATACCAACTAAACCTAATTAGTCTAACATCTCCTTTTACAAGGTGAGAGACAAATCCTTTGAAGTTTTCCAGGGGACTTCCAGAAAATCTCAAAGTTAGTTTGAAATCAAAAAGACTCCATTTAGAATTTGATTTGGGCAAGTTGTCAAAAAAGTCAAAAGGTTTAAACATTTGACTAAATAAGATCACAGGTCACTGTGAAACAATACTTAGTTATCTATTTAAACAAAGTGATAATTAAAAGATTTCAAAGACAAATACAGAAAGTCACATAGCTATTAAAAAAAAAAACAAAAAACTTAGCTCTTCTAATACTGAGAAGACTCAATTTTTAAAAGTAATCAAAGACCTGATAAAGACAACATGAAGCACAGGAAATTATTTTGATAAGATACAAGATCTTTGTTTCTGAGGCAGATTACTTAAAAGGTAAAGGAAAATCTTTTTCCAATTTCTTAGTAAGAGCAAACCAATAATCCAGTAAACCTTTGGGATTCTGGTTTTACATGAGTATACTTTTGACATTAAAGTTCACTTTTTTTAAACCTACAAATAAATCCCTTCAATCTTAGCAACTTGACCACACACAAAATTCCTGTTCTGCAAACCTTCTACAACCATTTTTTCTTATTTCCATTCAGTTTTTGTCCTATATTTTTCCTCTTTCTCATTCTGGAACAATTAGTCTACCTTAAAATAAAATTACTTCTTTCTCCCTCAACAAAACACATCCTTAATACCCTGCATACTTTGCAAAGTTTTTTTCTCTTCATTCTCACAGTTTCTAGTAGTTTCATTTATATATATTGATTATAATTTTTAAACATTAGTAACCTTTTTGTTTTTAACAGAGAAAACTAGGAAGTAGGCGATTGTGGGCTGTCATATATTAGTTTTCTGTAGTAAGTAGAAAATTTATGAATATACAATTTCATAATTTCTAGAGGCATATAATTCCTCAGTGCAACTGTTCAGTATAGCAAAAAAATGTTTATAACAGATCCAAATATCTTTAGCTTCTTTATACATGTAAAAACAAATGCCAAAAATATATAAACTTAGGTTCAGTACTGAATGTTTCAGTAGTTCATCTTACTTACAAATGACCTTGATTTTTATTTTAGGCAGACACAACAAGAAACAAAGCTAGCCATCATCTCAAGTTATTTCCCTATTAACTATTTCTGTAACACACGTTAGGCAAACATCACAAAAGCAAAAACCTAAAAAGGTTACATACATGGTCTTTCCCCCTCTTTTCCTCTATTTTACTGCCATGCTTGACATACATCAAGCAATTCATTTTTATTAGACATTTTATCCTTAGTTTTGGTTTAATGTCTGCATTATATTTAATGCTAACAACTCTGAAGACACGACTGTTTTTATTTTACCAACAATTTTCAAATTAGCTTTATTACAAAAAATTATCCTAGATCATGTGAACATAAAACATTGTGTTAGTTTCTCTATTTCTGAGAGTTTCAGGAATACTTAATTTATGTAATTGCTCTTTCTCTCTAAGTCAATTTAAACAGAACTCTTTTAAAGGATGTAGTAAATTAATTTGGTGGTAACACCCAAAAGTAGAAAAATGTCATATATCCATAACATATATACAGATGTACATAAACATACAGAGACACACAAATAGAGAGCTTACAGTTTTCATTCAAACAATTTAGCCAGGAGTTAGTAAAACAAAGGAATACAAATTCACTGGTTTATGTAAAATAATTAGCTCTTGTCTTTTCTCTACTTTGTATTTTTATGTAAATTGTGTTTATGGCAAATGGGACAAGTTAAGATTACCTGTTTACCAATTTTGTAGAGACAACCTTCCCTTGCTCTGATATGTAATCTTATGGAGGATATGGACCAAACTTTAGGCATTGACTAAGGAGACATCTATAGGCTGTCTGACTCTCCAGAGCCCACCCAACTGGCCAAAACATCCAGCCTATTTCCAATTAGCCTTTTTCCCTTTCAGCCTCAAGTAGTTGTTTCTGGGCATCCCTAAGTCCTTTAACAGTCCCCAGTAGAGGCCAAGGAGCCCAAAGTTCAAGTGACTATAAAGACTAGGATGGAAAAAGGACTGGCAGGGGTGGACATAGGGAGGAAGGCATTTCAAAGGAGATATTATCATAGAATTCAGGGGAACTGGTGGTTAAGTGGGGAAAGGAAGAGCAGAAGCAGTGGGGAGAGGTCTCAGAGGAGTCAGTCTGGAGAGATCTCAAGTTTCCCAAAGAAGCCAATGAAGTTCTACATTATTCTCAACAAAAGCACAGCAACAACAATGAAGACAGACAGAGATGGTGGAGAATACAGTCAGCAGGGGTTCCAGAAGAGGGTCTGAGTCATCTGATAAGTTCCCATGGGAGAAGCTGGACCCAAGAGAGAGAACACAAAGGCCTCACAGAAAGCCAGGAAGAAAGACTTCCCAGATGAGGAGTCCGGGAATAGTCCAAAAAAAAAGAGCCAAGAAGAGCCTTCCAGCCCAAAGAGTCAGGGAATAATCTCTACTCAGGAAAAAAAGCCATGAAGGAGAGATTTCCAGCCCAGTAAGTACCTTTCAAACCAAGAAGCCTAGGGTTAACTCAGCTTCTAACAAACAGCTACTTGCCTGGGACTCTAACTGAGCTTTCCTGAAAATAGAGGAACCTGGGATGTTAACCCACCCTGTGTTTTTTATCTGGGACTCTAATCCTTCTTCTGGAGTATTCAGTTGATCTTTGACACAGGGGTGAAGGGCACCAACCCTCTGCATAGTTAAAAATTCACATAAAACTTGTAACTGGCCTTCTGTATATGTGGTTCCTCTATATCCAAAGTCCTGCATCCACAGATTCAACCAACTATGGATCATGTAGTATGTAGTATTCATTACTGAAAAAAGCTGCCTATAAGTGGGCCTGCACAGTTCAAACCCATGCTGTTCAAGGTCAACCATACTCAAGACTCTCAAGAATCAAAATCTGTCCTTACCAGCTTCCACGGACGTTTGTCCGGAGCAATGGTTCAGGAGTCGGACTCACCAATGGATCCCCGATCAATCAGTCAGGAGTGAAGATAAAGGCTTCAAAGGTACGCACTTAGGGTCCTGGGTGAGAGGTCCGGGGGTCCAATGATGAATCTGATCCTATCCCGAGCTGTGGCACCATAACTGTTAAAAGGAAAAAAGTACTCAATGACACTTGTTAAAGCATGGTAAGGAAGACTTTGGGGGTGGGGGACCTCCTCAATAGGTATAGGAACCACTGCAATGAAATTCTGAAGTGGGGAAAAGAGACTGGGTTCAACTCCAAATACTGCATGAATAAAAGAAAGTTTATAGCTAAGGAGCAGTGTGGGGCCAGTGAACAGAAAATTACTAAGAGGAAACATCAGGGGTATGGGGAGGAGGGTTGACTCAACAGACCCAACAGGATTCTCGCTGAAGACAGGCCCAGGCAGTCAAGTATCACCAGGGGGAAGGTGTAGAAGGAGAAATCTGATCAGATATTGAGGATGGGGGATTTCTACTGAACTAACTTAGCAGGGTTATGGTTAAAACTGCATTTTACTAGGATATGCACAGATTGTCCAGGAGAAGGTTCAGGAACCTGACTAAAGACTGGTCAAGCAAAAAACGTTTGTCACTGGTTTCTCCGTTTACTCACATACATAATATACTTCTGACACCAGATATGTGCTTTTTTCCCCCCACACCAACCAATTCTCCAACACCAGCTGGATGTCTTCCAGTTCAATTCAATTCTGGCACTAACTGGAGTTAGTGCAGACCTCTCTGGTTAAGGGCTCGGTCACAGAAGACTGCCTCCCACTTCAGACACCAGTCACAAGTAGTAGGTCCCCTTGTTACCCACAACTTCTGTCTGACTTGGCTACAAACTGGAAGTTCACACAACCCCCTCCTTGGATTCAATCACCTGCTAGAACAGCTCACAGAACTCAGGAAACACTTACTTATGTTTACCGGTTTAATATATAACAAAAGATATGATAAAGGACACAGATGAACAGACAGATGAAGAGACACACAGGACGAGATTCAGAAGGGTCCAGCACAGAAGCTTTTGTCCCCGTGGAGTTGGGATGCACCACCTTCCCAGCATACCTCCCAGTAGCTGTGTTCACCAACCCAGCTCTCCAAACACCACACTTTGGGAATTTTGGGGGGAAGCTTCATCACATAGGCATGATCAATTATTACCTCAATCTCTAGCTCCTGTTCTATTTCAGGAGTGGGGGGGGGGGTGGGACCGAAAGTTCCAAACTTCTAATCATGGCTTGTTCTTTCTAGTGATGCTCCATCCTAAAGCTATCTAGGAGCCCACCAAGAGTCACCTCATTAGGTCAAAAGACACTCCTATCACCTAGGAAATTATAAGAGATATAGAAGCTCTGTACCAGGAATCAGGGTCAAAGACCAAATGTAAAACAAAAGATACTCCTAGTTCTCTTATCACTGTGGAAATTACATGGGTTTCAGGGGCTCTGTGCCAGTAACTGGTAGCAGATACATATTTTAAAAACCAAGATTAATAAATGTTGTCTACCACCTTTTTTATAATTGCCACAAGTTTGAGCATTTGAGTTTGAATCACTAATATGTTCAAAGCATTCCATGTATTTTAAAAATTCAAAATTACATCAAGAAACCCATGTGTACCTGGTGGTTTTACAGGTAAAGGCAACCAATGAAAAAAAAATATTACACTTCTCAATTTAAAACAGCACAATCCCATCTTTTAATATTCTACGAGTTCTTCTGATAATATAAGACTTCCATCCGATTATATTTCTACAAGAGAATTGCTCTCCAAGGCATTTCACTTCAAATGAAAATGTCAATTTCATTATAGGACATTTAAAATTTTTGAATGTCATTTGCCTTTAGGCAATCTGTCTTGATTAAACAGGAAGCAAACAAAGACACAAAATAAATGTATCTTACATAAAACTACTTCTAATTATTATTTATCCACCAATGAAGGATCTTTTAAAAAGTAGGCCACATTTATTTCAATTACAGGTAAATGAAGTTGTGTTGTTTTTAAACTTGTACCAGATTTATTCTGTCATAATCAGGTAGCTGTTCCAAGAATTTCTTAGAAAAATGCACTTGCTGCATTACAAAGATGCTGTGTCGGGAGAGTATAGCTTGAGTGGTAGAATACATGCCTAGCTAGCATTCATGAGGTCCTGGGTTCAATCCCTAGTACCTCCATGAAAAAAACAAATAAATAAGTAAACCTAATTAACTGCCCCACAGCAAAAATAAAAACGGGGACAATGATGCTGTGTCTGTAATTCAGACTATGCTGCACATTGATATGAATTTTCAAATTTTATTTGCTTCAACAGAACCAGAATTACTACAGATGTCACTATCATAAAATAACAGAAAACACATTATGGGGGAGGGTACAGCTCAAGTGGTAGAGCAAAAGCTTAGCATGCATCAGGTTCTGGGTTCAACCCTCAGTACCTTCTCTAAGAATAAATAAACAAACCTAATTACCTCCCCTTCACACCAAAAAAACCCAAACAAATAAACAAACAAAAAAACCCCCACATTATTATACTGCAGATCTACACTACTACCACAGTTGGTTATTTAAGTTACCTTACTACAATTTTTCTCAAGGAATTTATGAAGGAGCTTTCTTTCCTAACATAACCTATTTGCAAATGTATAAATGCTTTAACCTCTGCAGAGAGAGACATTCTATCTGTATTCCATTTCCAATGAAAATCCAAGCTGCCTCTCATATTTTAATCACTCCTCAAGCTATTCTTTCTTTTGTGACAACTTTTTTAGCGACGGCTCTATTGAAAGTCTGTCCATTAATAAATGCACCGCTCAGTTAGCGGCAAAGAAATAACTGTATGTTTGTTAGTGGTTAAGAAGCCCCATAATTGGGGCATTTAATACCTACTATTGCTCCTAATGCCACCAGGCTGACTCAGACTAATGAGCTCTCCAGGTGCCACTAACATAGGCCTGTCAAGATAAGCCTGCAACTGTAGAGTCTCCAGAAGAATTCGTCCAACCATAACTTGCTTCTCATACATAAACAGCGGGGCTGATTTTTCAGGTTCTTTGCCACAAAGAAATGCACTGAAAACAAAGCATCACTTAATTTTGGAAAAAACTCGCCTTCCCTTTACAGTGAACCCTAAATTAGATCAAGTAACAGTGTTTGTAAAGCTATTTATTCAAGGTACTACTGGATCTCCTAACACATTGTTTTAATCCTGTTAAGTATCAAAAGTACAACACAAAATTAGCCAAAACTCGAACTAGGGTCAAAAGAGTTCGTAAGTCTTTACAATCGTGGTTATAAAATCACGTGCCTGGGAACCATTCAAGCTGATACACTGGATGATGCAGCCCAGATGGCGAGGAGCCTCAACCATCCAGAGCCAATGCCGGTGCCCAGGACCGGTAAGCCCTTAACAATATCCGCGCCCTAACTCCTGCCAGCCTTGGAATCACAGACTACCTGGCCTCAAGAATCTTAACCCTGGTCTTCATACAAGTGTCCAGACCCTTAACACCAGGTCTTCCGGCTCCCACCACCCCCTTAAAAGTTCGCAACATCGCAGTGGCATTTCCCTTCGGAACTTAGGCTCCCGACCACGCCCTCCGACCAGGCCGGACCCCTTCCAGGCCCCCTTGGAGGGGGAACTTCCCCCTTTCCTTTGGTCCCCGCTCCCTGCAGCTCTACTCACAGGCTGGTCGCGTCGGGGGGCAGCGAGCTCAACAGCGCCCTCCAGCCGGGCGCTGGTAGTTTCCTGCGACTGCAATCCAGCAGAGGGATGCGGCAGGAGCAGGGTGCGGGGCAGAGACCTGCCCGGACAGCCGGCAGCAGGAGGAGGATAGCCTGGGCGAGGAAAAGGAGCCGGGAGAGCGGTCCGGACCCACACTCCAGCAGCGGCTCCTCCCGGACGCCTTGGGGCGCCGGCGCCATTTTTCCTCTCCCCCGCCCCCGACCTGGACTAAGCCGAGAAGAGCTGCCAGCTGGAAAAGGCAGCTCGGCGGAGACGTCGGGCGGCTGCGCGACCACCCGGAGCACCGGCTGTCGCCTGTACCCTCTAAAGGCAGGCTAGGGGAGGACACGGCGCAGCAACGGGGGCGGCGGCCGAGGACACAGGGCTGAGGCCCTCCGTACAGCGCTCCTCCGCCCCGCGCTCCTCCGTCCCGCCCCACGACGCAGCGTCTTCACGCACAGGAGCCAACCAATCGGTGCCACAAGACGAGGTCGCGTCGGAGGCGGGCCTACATGAGGGGCGGGGCCGGAGACAGAGAGGACTTTAAGGTGTCCAAGGCTTTGTGGCGCCCCCTGGGTTCTGCCGCCTTTTCTCCGCTGGAGGGCGCAATAGCTCCTCAGGAAGAAGTGGAGGCCGGAGCGCTGGAAATCCTCAGTCCTGATTTGGGATATATACATTACAGCAGGAGGAAAGGATCTTTTAACTTCTCTGGGCCGCAAGAAAGGGGAATGGCAGAAGGGGTGCCTTCCAAGTCGCGAACAGGAAGGGGTGTCTTCCAAGTCGCAAACACGAAGAGGGCGTGGGAACTTCCATCTAGCCCGTGGGCCTCGAGTGCCAAGCTGGGCCTCCTCTGCGCTCTCCTGCTGGTCTTCGACTCCTGCAGTCCTGCAAGTGGGGGGCAACTCCCGCTCTCCTAACGGGAAGCACGTTACCGGTATCAGTTGATGGACTCATAAGCTCCTGAAGGCAAAGTCCCTGTTTATTCATCTGTATACCTCCAGCTTCTATTCTAGCTTGGAGTTCAATAAATGGGACCCCACTTGCAAGGCATGTCTTTAAGAAAATACTCTTCTCTAGTTTGGAGAATGCTGTTCTGTATGTACACTCACTGTCAGGAAATCAAGCGGGACGTGTAATTAAGGAGGGTGTTGAACAGTCAACAAAGTGAATGCTGGGTGTGAGGAATTTTTTTATGTATCCTGAAGCAGAGGCTATGGAAAACCTGAAAAAGTGAAGTCTGGCCACCTTATGTTCACTCAGACATATATTATATTCAAGATTATGGATAAGACTTTCAGAATAATAGTGGTAGTTTAATTACCATAGTGTTTTTATACTTTCCAAAGAGCATTCGCATCTCTTAACACTGATCCCTCAACGACCCTACAATTTACAGAACAGTTGTTGACGAGGAAACAAACCCAGAGAGGTTAAACTACCTTAGCCAGAAACAGGCAAGCTGGCATTACTATGGGTTGTCTGACTCTTGTAAATTAAAAACCTGAGCAGTTTAAAAAGAATAATGCCTAGGTCATAGGGTTGTCCTATAAAGTAACTGAAATCAATTTTTCCATGGCAAGTTTGGAGTTACAATTATGCTTTTAAAAAACATTTTTCCATTTCTTAATACTGAAATATTTCTTGGAATCAAGGACATAACTAATGCTGCAATCCAAACTGAACTTTTAAAGCCAAAACAGCAGAGTGAAACTTACTCTTAGCCTCCTTACCCTGGCTGTTAAGAATACTTAATAACTTCCACCAAGAAACTGGGCACAGGCAGGGGCCCCACAAAGGGGGGGGGGGCATCTTAGTACCTCTCTGTATTATAGTTTCAAAGCTTGTCTATGGGTCCATCAGAAATTCCTGCTCTCTACCCTGTGTCTTCCCCAATAAGTGGTGCAGGTAACACCAGCTGGGAGTCCCCCCAGCTCTTAATTCCTCCTGCACATTATTTTTTACAATTTTGATAGCACTATCTTTGTACTTATATATCTTATATATCTTTGTACCCCCGTAGAGACTAGCATAGTACCTGGCACATAATATCAAACATTCAATAAATGTTTGATAAATGACTAGACAATGAGATTATTTTACACTCTACTTGATAAAGTTCCCTAAAAATTTTTCTTTAAAGCTTTCTTTGTATGAAAAATCTCAATATACATAGCAATAAAGAGAATCATAGCATAAGCCCCCATAAATCCAACTAGATTTAGCAAATACATGTTTTTAATAAAGAGTTTAGTGATCTATTTCTCAATAAAAATGGAATAAAGGGTTTTTATTTTCATTGCCCTAGGATTATCTAATTAATCCTTGGGTGCAAAAGTACCTGGCCAGAATTTTTAGAGTTCAATGTAACCCATAAGCAGAGATAACTCAGCTCCAGATTCCTAAAGAAAACTGCTCACTTTGGATCCACTGTTCCAGACCTCTGTATAAACACCACTCCCTTAAAATTTAGCTTGTCCATCTCCCATTATCTCTCATATATGTGAGAGACAATGAGGTGATACCTCAGTGTGGTTCTGATTTGCATTTCTCTGATGATTAGCAATGTTAAGCATCTTTTCAAGTGCCTGTTGGCCCTCTGTATGTCGTCTTTGGGAAAATTTCTAGTCAGATCTTCAGCCCATTTTTTGATTGGGTTGTTTGGTTTTTTTTGATAATTTGAGCTGTATGAGCTGTTTATATATTTTGGATATTAACCCCTTGTCAGTAACATCATTTGCTAATATTTTCTCCCATTCAGTAGGTTGGCTTTTTGCTTTTTTGATGGGTTTCCTTTGCCGTGCAAAAGCTTTTAAGTTTAATTAGACCCCATTTGTTTATTTTTGCTTTTATTCCTTTTGCCTTTGGAGACAAGTCCCCCCAAAATACAGCAATGATTTATGTCAAAGAGTGTCCTATGTTCAATGTTCTATGTTCTGCCTATGTTTTATTATTTAAGGTCAAACATTTAGGTCTTTAATCCATTTTGAGTTTATTTTTGTATGTGGTAAAAGGAAATGTTCTAATCTCATTCTTGTACATGTAACTGTCCAGTTTTCCCAGCACCACTTAAAAGAGACTGTCTCTTCTCCATTGTGTATCCTTGCCTCCTTTGTCGTAGATTAATTGACCATAAGTGCATGGATTTATTTCTGGCTCTCTGTTCTGTCCGATTGATCTATGTCTGTTACTGTGCCAGTATAAAGATATGGGAATTTCAAAGGAAAAAACAAAACTACCTTTACACTGGATATGATTGTCTGAAGAAAAAAATCAAAAAAATCTTCAAGTAGACTATTGGAACTAGTAGAAAGGTTCAACAAGGTGTGACTACAAGATCAACATACTAAAATCAATGTTATTCGGATAAGTAGCAATAATAAAATATAATTTCTAAAAGACAGCATATGTAATAGCAATAAAAACTAAAAGATTCTTAAGAGAAACTAAAAGATACCTAGATCAAACAAAGAAATGCAAGAGAAAAAGTGTATAGAGAACATTATAAAACATTATTGAAAAGTATTTTTAAAAGGCCTAAGTAAATGGAGAGTTTTGCTGTGCTTTTAGACTGAAAGAATCATTATTACAAAGATGTCAATTCCCCCAGGTTGATTTGTAGATTTAATGCAACCCCAATAAAAGCCCCAAATATACTGGTATTGCAAGGGGAAAATAATTTTTTTTTCTTGGAGAAAAAAAAAAATGTAGAACTTGCTTTACCAGATACCAAGATAGGTTTTAAAAGTTATACTAATTTAAGAGTATAATCACAACATTGTAAAATTATTACTCAATAAAAAAAGTAAAAAAAAGTGTAATATTAATTCAGAAAGATACATGCACCCCAATGTTCATACCAGCACTATTTACAATTGCCAAGATGTGGAAGTAACCTAAGTATCCATTAAAATATGAATGGATAAAGAAGACACACACACACACACACACACACACACACACACACACACACACACACACCCATAATGGAATACTACTCAGTCACTAAAAAAGAATGAAATTTTGCCATTTGCAACAACATGGATGGACTTGAAGGGTACTGGGCTAAGTGAAATAAGTCAGACAGAGAAAGACAAATACTGTATATGTGGAAACTAAAAAATAAAACAAACTAGTGAATATAACAAAAAAGGAAGACTCACAGATATAGAGAACAAACTACTGGTTACCAGTAGGGAGAGGGAAGTGGGGAGGGGCAGGGTAGGTGATTAAGAGGTACACACTACTAGGTACAAAATAAACTAAGCTACAAGGATCTATTATACAATATAGAGAATATAGCCAATATTATATAATAACTATAAATGGAATATAACCTTTAAATACTGTAAGTCACTATGTTGTACATCCAAAATTCATAGAATATTGTACATCAACTATACCTCAACTTAAAAAATAAAGTGTAGTATTGCCACTAGGAAAGTTAAATAGACTTTTGGTACATAACACAGACTTGATTGAGCACTTGATTTATGACGCAGGTGAAACTTCAGATCAGCAGAGAAAGGACAGACTTTTCAATAAGCGGTGCTGGGATCATTGGATAATTACATGGAGAAAAATGAAGTTGGATCTTTTTTCACAACATATACAAAAGTCAATTCAAGACCTAAAAATGAAGGGCAAAATCATGACGCTTTTAGAAGAGAATAGTAAAGACTATCTTTTTCACATCAAAGTACAAAAGGATATCTTAAATGGAAAAAATAGTTAACCATAAATAAAAGAACAATAAATTTGAATACATTAAAATAAATTTTAATTCACAAAAGACACCATAGAAAGATATTTGCGACATTCATAACCAACAAAGTATCCAGAATTTACAAAAAATTCCTACAAATCAACGAGATAAAGGCAAAAAACCCAAAAGAAAAATGGGCATAAGATTTTAATATGTACTTCAAAAGAGAAAAAATACAGTTAGCCAAAAAGCATGTGAAGCATTGCTCAATCTCATCATTTGTCAAAGAAATGGAATAATAAAACCGCAGTGAAATACCACTACACACATCAGACTGGCAAAAATTATAAAACCTGACAATCCCAAGTGTTGGTAAGAAGTGGAACAATGAAGCGTCTCATCAAAGGCTAGCATGAATGGGAATTAACATAACCACTTTGGAAAACATGATCTCAATTCCTAATAAAGCTGAAGATGTACACATGCCATGATCTAGCAATTCCACTTTTAGGTATACACCTTAGAGATAGGTGTGCTTATGCACCTAGATACATGTACCAAAGTGTTGATAGCAGCATTATTATAATTGCCAAAAACTAGAAGAAACCCTAACATAATGTCGAGCCAAAAATCCAAATCACAAGAATGCATACTATATTATTCTTTTCATATCAAAGCTTAAAAACAAGGAAAACTAATTTATTTAGAGATGCACACATTGGCAGTAGAATCATAAAGAAAAGCTAGAAGAAACCCTAACATAATGTCGAGCCAAAAATCCAAATCACAAGAGTGCATACTATATTATTCTTTTCATATCGAAGCTTAAAAACAAGGAAAACTAATTTATTTAGAGATGCACACATAGGCAGTAGAATCATAAAGAAAAGCAAGGAAATTATTCCTATAAAAGCTAAAAGTGGTTACCTCTACAGAAGAGGAGGATGATTGTGATTGGCAAGGAATATTCAGGGACTTTTGGAGTTCCAGCAGTATTCTGTTTCTTGACCTGGGTAGTGGTTACATGGGTTTTGCTTTACAACCAAACTGTAGATTTCTGGGGTTTTTTTTTTTTTTTTTTTTTTACATTTTTATATATATTTCATTATAGAGAGGTAAAAAGTGATAAGTCTGTCAAAATTCATCCAAAAGTACAATGCAATTCTAATAAAGTACGTAATGGAAATTGACAAGTTGATTCTAAAATTATAAAGAAGAGCAAAGAGACTATTTTCATAAAAACTAAATAAGTTAAGGGACTTACTCTTCCACATAATAAGACTTAACAATAACACCCAAGTTGTTAAGAAACTATTTATAGGGATAAACAAATAGACAGAACAGAAGAGAATAAAAAATCTAAAAATCAAGGCATGCACACAAGGAAACCTGATATAAGACACAGGTCACATTACAAAGCAGTAAGAAATGGATGGTTTAATCAACAAATATTCATAAGAAAAAAACGAAAATTAGACCCTTAACTCACACTATAATGAAAATAAAACCCTAATAGAATAAAGACCTCAGGGTAGAGGGGGTGTAAGAGAAACTACTCCCTGCTCACAAAATCCGTTCTCCCGTTCCTCCATGACGATCAACATTTCCCAGTCTCCCCCGCAGATGGGCCTAGTAATAGAATTAAGTTCTCACAATGGGATGTGAGCAGAAGTGATGGGTACCCCTTGCAGCTCTGGGACTTGACACTAGGTCCACGTTCTCCTTCCCTTTCCTGCTGGTTGGAATGTAAATATGGCAGTGGCTCTTACTACGAGATAGTAATATGCCCAAGAGGATGGCAAACCCACGAGATAGCATGACCTGGTCCCTGATTGCATATGTACATAAAACCACCTCAACATTGAGGACTAGTCACCTCTGGACTTTTTTGTCAGAGATAAACAAATGTCTCTGTTCTTTAAACCACTATATTTTAGGGCTCTTTGTTACAGCATCTCCATCTTCACTACTAACACAGAAGTATTTTGCAACCACGACTCAAAGAACACCAACTAGATGGGAAAATGTTGATAAATTTGACAACACTAAAATGAAAAATGTCTATCCCACAAAATACCATAAAAATGTGAAAATACACGCTGTGATTGAAAGGAGATATTTATAATGCATATCCAGAGTACAAAAAAAAACTTCTTCAGATCAGTGGTGAAAAGATAACCTAACAGAAAAACAGACAAATGAAATAAACATGAAATAACAAAAGAAACCAACTGGTCAAATAAACATATAATAAAGCTCAACTTTAAACAATCAGATAATCAGATAAATGCAAATTTAAAACTACAAAAAATACCATTTACAGACAAATATTGGCAAATATAACAAAAATATTAAAGTCTTACTATATCATATTTGGCATGAGCAACAGGAACTTTTGTAAACTGTTTTTGTAGCAGCTTAATCAATACAACCACTTTGGAGAATAACTTTGAAAGATCTAATAAATTTGAAGATACACATCACTATGATCCTGTAATTCCATTCCTTGGTATATATTCTAGAGAAATTCTTGTACATTGGTGGGAAGGGACAGATACATGAGTGTTAACTGCAGCATTATTTTTAACAGCTGAAAATTGGAAGCAACCTAAACATTCATCAACGAGAAAATACAGAGATGTAATAGCACCAAAGATAAATCTTTAATCCTCATCCAAATGAAAGAAAGAAAACTGCCAATAAATATGTACAGTATGTCCAAAATACACAAAGTTTAAAATATGCCAAAAATATTATCTAGTAAATATGTAGTAAAAACATGCATGTGGATAATAAACACCAAATTCAAGAATGTTGGGGCCTCTATGGAGAGAAGGTGTGGTATGGGCTTGTGTGTTTGTGTGTGTGCACGCGTGTGTAAGCACATGCTTTAGATTATCTTTATACAGGAAGAAATCGTCCCCTGCACGTGGGCCTCCAGAGAGGGAAGCAAAACTCCATGGAAAACCCTTTCTGTACTCTTGTAGACTTGCAAGCAGTCCTATTTACAATTCTGCTTTAATTTAGTCTCCTTCCCTACATTGTGCTTTATTCCAAGTTATACCTAAACATACAGCAATGGTTCTTGAGTTTCAACAAGTATCAGAATCACTTGAAGGGCTAGTTAATACACAACCCCCAGAGCTCCTAATTCAGCAGGTGTGGGGTGACACTTGAGAATCTGCATTTCTAACAAGTTCCCAGGTCCTGCTGAAATAGCTGATCCACGGACCACACTTGGAAAACCACACTTGGAAACCAACAGTGAAGTCTATTATACACAGCATATGTGTTTTTGTGGTTGTGGGGAATTAGGAGACAAAGCAGTGAAAGAAAATGAGGCATTTTCTACATTCACCTTGGGCTGAGGCCAGCATAGAAGCCCATAATTCTAGGTGGCGAATAGGGCTGCTGACAGTGCAGCCGGTAGGAGCCAGGTGTCAGTGGAATGAGTGTGATTTGAACTCCCTTTCCCCTAAATATATGCCTGAACAGGTACATATGATGTAACCGGTTGAGGAAGTAACTGGGCTGATTTCCCATCAAAACATGCCTCCTCACCGTCATCGCCCACCCTCACCGTCATCGCCCACCCCCACCCTCCCCCACTGCCCCACCTCCTCCATCCTCAGCATAAACTCCAGGGTCACATCCTGATGGGTGTGGGGGAAGGGGTTGAAAACGCTGACTCCATTGTATAGCCAACAAGCCAGCCATCCCTAGGCTGCTTGAGCTTCTGAGCGAACTTGTTAGTCCATCTTCATGTTTTCAGCGAGCTGGGCGACTCCCCAGGCCTGCTCCTTTATCCTTCTCAGGTTGGGAGGGAACCCACTCTCAGTCTGGATGCGGCACATGTGATGGTTTAATGGGCTCTTGGGAACCTCGGGGTGTAGCGATTCCCAGCAATCAGCAGGAGCAGTCGTGCGTTTCTGGGCCCTCCAGCTCCACTCTGTTCACCAGCCTTCCAGGCCTGGAATGTACCCACAAACTCTTTAGCTGACTAAAAGCCCAGGGCACTTGTGTGCATGCCTGTGTGTGTGTGTGTGTGTGTGTGTGTGTGTGTGTGTGTGTGCGCTTGCGCATGCCCAAGGGGGAGCCAAAGGCCAGTGCACAGAAGAAAGCCAGTGGCTTCCGGCTGGTCATTATCTTTGGGCCAGAATCTTCCAGTCCCTGAATGGGACCCTGGGTCTCTGCCAAACAGCCGGACTCGCACTCTGTATAATGAAGTGCTCACTGATTATCCTGATGATGCACCGAAAGACTGGGGGCCACAGTGGTCCAACTGCTGCCAACTCTGCCTCCTTGTTCTACTCCCCGTAGAAATGAGGATGTCCCTGCAGCGCCCCCCCCGCCCCTCACTTCCCCAGCATAATGCGCACCCCCAAGGGACCCTGCTCCCGGGGGCTGAACTGAAATGACAGCAACAGTTTATTAATTGGACTAATGAGCAGCTTACGCAGGGAGAGAAAGAGAAACTGGATGAGTGAGAAGGCAGGGGAGGAAGACAGGAACATCTACAGCACAGGAGTTCAGGACAAGATTTCAGACTGGAGCCAACAGCTCACTTTCCAAGTGCTTGGGGGAGTAGGCAGGCAGGGATTTGAAGAATGGTTTTACAACACTCATATTTTTCATAGGCAACAGGCTAATTTTTCATCAGCAAGTTGTAACATCCCCATTTCCTGAATGCCTACATACTAGGCCCTTTATTGTTTTATGAGCTTTGTCTCAGTTAATCTTCACTAGATCCATATGAGACAGGACGCCTTCTATTCTTTTTGCCCATGAGAAACCTGAGACCCAGGGAGGTCTGCCCAAAGTCACACTTGCAGTAAATAACAGAACCCAAACCCTTAACCGCAGCCCTTGTGGAAACTGGTAGGAAATGAGGCTCCAAGGGAACAGAACTGGTGCCCTTAGTGAGCATTCCTCCACGTAGAGGCTGTGAGTGTTAAACCCTCTGTAGGGAGCAGCACCTTCAACCCTACCGGCAGCTGGTTTATGGTCCCTGTTTTACAGATGAGGGAATTTAAACTCAGAGAGGTAAAGTAATTTGCCTAAGGCCACACAAATAGGAAGGGTCAGAGCAGGGATTTGCTCTCCTACCTGAGTCCTTCCTTAGTTCACTGCCTCTCTTCTCTCTTTGCCCTGAGCTCCTGCAGGCATCTTGCATAGGAGAAGGCTAGCTGCAGTAGTGAGTGAGACAGTTTACTTTTCTATAGAAGAAGCTCCGTTTGATAGAAGAAGCTCCGTTTGATAGCGAGGATCAGGATCGTCATGAGATTTAGCCTGTGGAACTGAAGCTGGAACTCAGCAAGCGTGGAGGAGAAATTGCCCAGACCTGGGGCTAGACACTTCTAATGGATGCAACTGCAAGGGCATCCTAAATCTGGCTCAGTCCCCTCTACAGGCAGAGGCTTGAGGGAGTTGTTAATGGCATGAAGTTTCCCTCAACATTTTAGGATTTAAAAAAAAATTTTTTTTTCTGTCAGTGAGGGCAGTGGGGTGATCTGCACCAGCAGCTGTGTTCTTCCTGTTTGTCCTCCTGAAGTAGTTCCAGGTGACCAGCCACTGGGAAACTGCTGCTTAAGCAGCTGGTAATAGACCGCAAAACAACACGAGGAGGGCCTGGCAGGCAGGAGGGTCAGTGCCCTCCTGGAGCTGTGGACCTGCTTTGCAGAGAGGAGCCAAGGAATAAAGACACAGGAACACAGCTGATGTGTGCATATCTAGCTGTCCTCTGCTCCGTATTTTGCAAACAGTAAGAAATGCTCATAGGCAAATTCAAACCAGACAGAAGAACAGAAAGTGAAAAGTGAAACTTCCCCTCTCAGATACTCACCATAACCACTGCTATTTGCTTATCTTTTCAGCTAAATCTTTGTGTTAACTATGAGCTTCCTTTTTAAATTTGTTATTATCTAACACAAAATGGCATTGATATGTTGATCTTCAATTTGATACATAGCTCTCCAGAATTTTATACCAACTTACATTCCCACCAACAGTGTATAAAAGGGCATATTTCTTCCCATCCTAGCCAATAGTGACTTGTTTTGTAGTTAAAAAAAAAAAAAAGCTAGTATGTAAATCATAAAAAGAAAACCCTCTCCCACTCTTTCCCTTTCCTTCTGTCCTTTCGCCTATTTCTTTTAAATTCACAACCTCTGACCCATGTACACTACACAGAATTCCAAAGGTCTGTCAATAGGTGAGAAAACAAGGCTGGGGGGATTTATGGCCATCAACGGGGTACACAGAGATGCAACAATACTCTATAAAAGGTGATGCCAACACATCATATATATTTACTAGAGTCCAAACGCAGAGCTCCTTAGCCAGCAAAAAAATGTATGTCATGACTCCCTGCTAGGTTTGGAACCTCATTTGACCCTCAAATAATAATGCAGTTAGAAAAAGCAGGCATTATCTCCCCGTTTTATAGATGATAAAAAACACACTAACACATTTGGGTGACTTGCCCAAGGTCACAGTGCTAAAAGTCAAAATGGAATCTAAATCAGTATCCTCCCCTTAATACTACAGACACAAATTTTATATGTGTGTAAAATATAGGTGTGTGTGTGTGTGTATAAACGCTAAGTGCACAGTGCATAATTTGTGAACATATATTTAGATTACACCCCATTTTATACCAATAGATATAGACTAGATGTAATCTCTGTGTGTATAATATAATGTACATAAAATGTGGTAGATTGTGCAGGAGACGCTAAGAGGTGGTTTAAAAACAGAACACCACCTAAATGTCATTTGCAGGCTCTGACAAATCCCTGACAAAAGTCAGGGACTACAACACGACAAATAGAATTAACACTGCTGTATGTTATATGTGAAAGTTGTTGAGGGAGTAAATCCTGAGTTCTCATCAAAAGAAGAAAAAAATTTTTTTTTCTATTTCTTCAATTTTGTACCTATATGAGATGATATCCATATAGGTACAAAATTCACTAAATTTCTTGTGATAATCACTTAATGATGTAAGTCAAATCATTATGCTGTAAGCTTAAACTTATGTAGTGCTATATATCAATTACATCTCAGTAAAACTGGAAGAAAAAGAGTATGTCAGAGACTAAAAATAGGTTAGGAAAGGAACCAAAAATAAATGGCATCTCTTACAGTCATGATTCTGAAACAAACAATGTATAATAAGGGTTAAGTGCATGGAATTTTGGAGCCAGATACACCTGAGTTCAAGTCCTATTGTAATTACATACTAGATAAGTGTCCTTGGACTACCAAATAAAGTTCTCTGAGTTTGGGTTTCTCATCTGTGAAAAAGAGATAAAATTCTCTGTCTCATAAGATTATTATCAAGTGGATGGAATGAAATAATGCATGTAAAACACGTTGCAATATGCCAAGAACATATAAGTCTCAGTAAGTGTAGTTATTAATAATTTTTATTATATTTTTGCCTATAGTCTTCTTATATGTTTAGATTCAACATAGTTCAGCTCTACATGAAACTAAGCCTATAACTGAAGAAGTGGGGAAAAAAAAGATTAACATAGTGGTTCTCCGCTGCTGCCCTGGCTGTCCGCTAGAATCATCTGGTGAGCTAAAAAACAAAACACTGATGTCCAGGCCAATGAAATCAGAATCTCTGAAGGTGTTCAGAATCACTGGATTACACAGAGGCTGCCTGTGAGTGTAAAGTTCGGGGGCTACTAAGACTCAATGAAAGAGGTGTTATGAAAGTCAAGGCTCTCGCTGAGTGAGTCCTCTGAATCTCTGACACCTGACTGTAGAGGATGGTTGTTGCTTGACCCCTTTTCACTTTCCCAGGAGTCCTGTTTTACGCTGGGAGATCTGTGGAGTCCTAGGGAAGCTAACTCCTTCCCTGACTTCAGAGGTCAAAAAGGAGACTCCTGAAGGCTAAGGTAACCATTGTATTTTATCCACTGCCTCTACTTTGAAATGTGCATGTGATCAAAGCTGTTGTAATCAGGGTGGCTCTCAGCACTGCTGTTGGAAATACTGGGACAAAGATACTGCCTTTCCTGCTGAATGTGAATGAGAAAGCAGGCAGCCCTGGGAACTGTTTTTAGCCGTCCCAGGACTCCAAAGGGAGTCAGCTTTACCAAAGAAGACAGCACAGGAGAAAGAAAGGTACCATTTTGCTGCTAGATCAAGCTTCTTCTAAGCTAGTTGCCTCTGGACTTCCTAACATCATGAGCTGATAAATTCCTCACTCAAGTCTATTTTTCTGTTAGTTGCAACTGAAAGCACCCCAGTCAAGTATTTCTTATGTAGGTAGCAACAATAACGGACAAGGGATGGCCAGTGTTTCTTTCTGTTTCCCAGGAAAACAGCAAGTATTTGGCTAGAGCCTCTTCCTGCTCTTTCTAGAACCAACAGCCCAAGGTTGACTTCCCTAAGCAAAAGCAAATAAACAATAAACAGAGCAGGAACTTCTCTTCTTTCAAAGTCATAACCAGTTTGAGCTCAGGGTCTCTTGAACTTTTGGCAAAAGTCTTAGTTTCTCCTTGTTAAGCTGTTGAGATGCAGTTACACCAGCATCTTCGCCACAGCTCTGACCTTGTTCCTCTGCTCACACACTTTCCGTGGCTCTTCAGCACCCACATGGCCCCTTACAAGCTGCCTCCATTCTCATCTCCTGCTGTACCACCCAATTCTCTCATCAAACTACTTGCTTTTCTCCAAATCTGATATGTTCTCCTGCTTCATTCTCCAGCACCTTATGCAGGTGTAGTTTCCTTTGCCTGCCATACTCTTTCCCCCTTTTCTATGTGGCAAATTCCCACCTATTCTTCAAGGTCCAGCTCAAGTACCACTTTCCCCATTTTCTAGAGGCAGGACAGGGGCCCTTCCTTGGTCCTTTCATGACACTGTGCACACACCTTCACCATAGTGCTTCTCACATGCTAGGGTTCACGTGTCTCTGTGCCAGTCTCCCCCGCCAGACTGTGGTTGCCTCAGGAGCAGGGCCTCTATCTTTTTCATTTCAGCAATCCTAAAGAGGCAGTATAAAGTGATGGCTTTAAGTAAACTGGTTCTGGAAGAAGGCTGCCTAGTTTAAAATCCCAGCCCTACCATTTATTAGCTCTATTACCTTGAGTAAGATACTTAACTTCTCTTTGCCTCAATTTCCTCATCTGTAAAATAAGGATTTAAATAAAGTTTATACTGTATAGCACAGAGAACTATATTCAATATTTTGTAGTAACCTATCATGAAAATGAAAAAGAATATGAAAAGGAATATACGTATGTATGTATATGACTGAATTATTATGCTGTACACCAGAAATTGACACAACATTGTAAACTGACTATACGTCAATAGAAAAATGAAAAAAAGTAATATCCATATCATGGATGACTGTTGGAATTAAACAAGACACTGCATCTAAAGTCCTCTGACGGAGGGCCTTGCACAGGTTAGCAATGTGACAATGTGATGATGATTACAAGTGACAACAAAGACGATTAGTACCCATCCTAGACCTTTGCATGTTCTGAGTACTAAGTACACATTGTTGAAAGTGAACGATAACCAGATTTCTTAACCTAAAGACCTGTAATTTAATCCTAGAGAAGCAGAATGCTATTCTCTGATTACTGCTGAGTCCCAGTGACTTCGACCCCAAGGGAAGAGGAATGTGAGGAAATCTTTGAGAGAGCTTGCAGCTCAGCATTTGCTCCTCTCGGTAACTAGGCCACCTCTAAACAGCTCCTTACGGCAGCCCTTTTTGTCCTGCATGCAGTCATTTTCAGAAGTTTTTCCAAATCCATTAATCTCTGGGCTCAAAACAGCCTGATTTTGTTGGGTAGGGGGAGGTTGCAGTGGTGAATGGCTTTATTTTTAAAACATTTTGTGTTTCTTTTTATTAATTGTTTTACAAAAATTTAAATAGCACAAAAAGGGGGAAATTAAATATCCCCTCCCCAGTTCTAACTTTAGAGGTAATTGCTGCTTATAGTTTCCTGGATTTCCTTTCACACATTTTCTTTTCTTAATTTCAGCTTTACTGAAGTGTAACTGACATACCATAAACTGCCTGTGGTTGAAGTGTACAACTTGGTGAATTTTTTTCAGGAGTTATTTCTCTTTAATGCAGACTTAAATGTCTTTTTAAAAATTGAAGTATAGTTGATTTACAATACCATGTCAGTTTTGGGTGTACAGCACAGTGAGACAGTATTTTTGCAGATTATATTCCATTATAGGCTATTATAAGATAATGGGTATAATTCCCTGTGCTATATAGTAAATCTTTGTACAACGTGGTGAGTTTTAACACATGTCTACGCCTGTGACAGCATGACCATAATCAAGATAATGCACCATCCCTTATTCCCCAAAGTTTCCTCATGCTCCTCTGTAATCCATCCTCCCCACCCACCAACCCTGTCCACAGGCAACCACGGATCTGCCTTGTGTCACTATAGATTTGTTTACATATTCTAGAATTTTATATAAATTAAATAGCACAAAATGTACTCTTTTTTTATCCAGCTTATTCCATGCAGTATAATTATTTTGAGATCCATCATGTTATTGTGTATATCAATATTTCATTCCATTTTATTGCTAAGTAATACCCCATGGTATGGATGTATCTCAGTGTGTTTATCCATTCATTATTGATGGACACTTGAGACAATTTCCAGTTTTTTCTATTATAAATAAAACTGTTCTGAATGTTTGTGTACAAGTCTGTGTAGACATAAAATCAGTGCAACCTGAATTACTGTTAAAACAGCAACAACTGTGATAGTGGTAACGTGTGTTCCTTTTAGTACGTGTAGCTAACGTTTTATAAAATTCTAAACATCAAATTATCTAAACTTTTACAAATAAAAATCATTGAATTGATTGCAAACTTAGATTTCACCATTCCATGTTCCCACCTAGTATTAACCTAACTCAAATGTCCTCACTTCTGGGAGGAATCCAGAGAGTTACTACCCATCTTGAATACACTTTGCAAGAAACTTTTTGAAACACTGACAAGAAACTTCCTGAGGGCTGAAATTTTGGTCACTGCCATATTCCAGCACCCAGAGCCTGGACTCTCTCTCTCTCACACACACACACACACACAACTATTCTTTTTTCTAAGTAGCTCATTCCATTTTTATACAGTTCTGATGCTTATAAAGTCTTTCCTTATGTATAGCAGATATTAATTAACCTTTTTGTCCTAATTTGTCCTAATTATGCCCTTTGGAGCCACATTTCCCTCGTGAAACTAAAAATGTTTGAAAATATACACCCAGACCCATTAACTACTTGTGTTAAGTCACAGTTTAACTTAGGACCATTCTGACCTGGCTCATTCTTCTGAAGGGCAGTGTGCATACTGACTCAGCATATGGGTGGGAAAGTTTGCCTGTGTTCAAAGGTAAATTACAGCTGTATGATGTGGAGCAAATGTTTATGCTCCAGTTTCTTCGCTTGTGAAATGAGGATAATAATAGCTATCACACAAGATTGTTGCAAGAATTAAATGAAAAAATGCATCCTAAACCCTCTTGCACAGTGTTATCACCACTGAATAATATCCTCCAGTTTTTTAAAGACCCTTCTAAGGCATGGCACACCAAGCCATACACAGAGCTACAGATATGGCCACCCAGGGAAGAGTTCTTTTATTTTTTGTCTGTTAGTTTTTAGCAGTCATACTAAAAATAATGAAGACCCCCCTCCCCCACCCCAGGGTTTTTCATAGGATTTTCTTTTGAACCATTCATCCAAAAGCTCATACCTGTTCAGTCTGATTCTAGACTTTATTGTAGGATGTAATAATACTCTTATTGGTTCAGAGTAATTAATTATTCCAAAATAACAAGATCTTTTTGAACCTTGACGCTGTTATCTAATTCATCAGATATTGCTCCCAAATTTGTCATCCATAGACTTAATAAAAATACCTTCTTAAGCCCTTGATGAAAACACCAAGGAGGACAGGATCCAAGGCCCTGAATCAGTATATATTGACACAAGCTTTTTAACCCACACAACCCACTGCACCATATTAGAATTTTGTCATGTTTTTCATCATTTCCATAATGATGTCAATGGACTCTGTAAATGTCTTGCTAGAATCAAGAGAGTAACTATCGCATTGCCCTAATTTACACATCAAGTAACTTTATTATAAAATGAAATATAGACATTTGACAGGAAATATTCCGAGAAAAGTCATACTCATTTCAAGTGTCAACATCTTTCTTTATGAAATATCGACATAACTAGTTGTTACACCATCCTGGGATTTTTTTTTCTTGTGATCAGCATCCTACTACCTTGGCTCTAGAATCTGTCCTTTTCTCATTTCTGAAATTTATAATCTTTTTGTGTTTTTAGCCTTCTGATACCCTTTTGTTTTAACACAGCTTCTCAAGGATTTTTTTTTTAATGGAGGTCCTGGGGCTTCAACCCATGACCTTGTGCATGCTAAGCATGTGCTCCACCACTGAGCTATACCCCCACCCCCAAGGATTTCTTAAAGTAAAAATATTTATAACTTTATACTCAAAGATAGAAAATTGCTTGTAGATCCATGATCCCACCAACAAATTATTTACTGCTAGAGATTTGGAGTAGCATTTTTAAAAAGCTCATTTACTGTCTCCTTATTCCTTCTGACTTCAATTTCTTCTCAGTATTATTCTTTGCGTCTTTACACTCGCTACGCTAGTCCCCTTTTACTTTGCAGTGTCTGCAGCATCTAGAGTGTTGGCCTCAGTGCTTCTTTAGGTTGGGAAGGAAAAAGAGAAAACAATCAAATCAACAAAAATCAGTCCTGGCCCACACTTCTCCTTGTTACATCTCTCCATTAATTTTAAACTTGATAACTTAAAATTAATTCATCCTTATTTGATGTATACATTTTTTGGAAACTTCTGAATTACTGGCATTTAAAAAAATAAAAGTATGTTGATATCCAGTGATGTTTCAAAATAACCATGAGTGACTTTAGGCTAATTGCTTACCCTCTCAGTGCCTCAGTTTTTCATCCAGAAAAATGAGGTAACAGTACTGACTTCATAAGATCATTAGGAGGATTAAATAAGTTTGTGTATGTAAAGTACTCAGAATAGTGTGTGATACAGCAAGTATTATGTGTTATTTCATCAATTGCTGGCCCAAAGCACTTATGTGTATAGCAGACTTTACTGAAGACTTGGGGAGAGGAAGGGATTTACATTACAGAAACACAAGCACCACAAACTGAATTTGATCATCATTTCTTCCCCAAAGCTCCCTTGCTTATCCAATTTTCAGATCCTTTGACCTCCCCCAAACTCAGTTTTCCCCTCACTTTGTTATGCCAAACAACTGATGTCTCCACCAGCTAACTCAGAACAGGTCTGCTCTGCCAAGCTAGATTTGTGACTGTGCTCTGCTAATCTGTGACCATTTTCCCTGGAGCCCACCCCTCAGGGCCACCTAGAAAGCTCTGTTTCTCCTTCTCCTGGGAGGATCAGGGACCAAGACAGATTTATTTCCCTATCAACTAGCATTTTGTCACCTTCCTTAGAAGGAAGAAACAGCAACAATTAATTCTTGTTTTAAACAGCAATATTAATTACTGAGATTATAAACACTTTAAATATGTATTTTAGGCAGGGAGGGTATAGCTCAAGTGGTAGAGCTCATGCTTAGCATGTAAGAGTCCCTGGGTTCAATCCCCAGTACTTCCATCAAAAAATAAATAAAACCTAATTACCTCCAACCTCCTTACAAAGAAAACAACAACAAAAAAAGACCACTGAACTAGTGAAAACATAAAAAAAAAAACTATTTTAAACAGATTTTAGAATACATATTTTAATACGTCTTATTAAATTTCTTAATATTAAATTTCCTGAGTATGTTGCCTAGGTCTTGACATTTACTGACTGATGTCTATGAAAAGTGAGCTTTTGAATGCTAATCAGGGTTTCCCAATTCTGAGAAAAAAAGTCAGGAAGGATGTAATTTCCTCAATCACCCACAAATATAGCCCTGATTCTGCCCAGGAGGGGAAGGAAATAAGTGGAACTTGAATCGTACTGCTTTCTCAACCTCAGTGAACACTCAGACATCATCTCCTCCGCTTTCGGAGGCTCTCCTTGCTGCTGCTTCTCCTCCAGAGCAAGGGCCTGGACAGACCCACAAAAGTTCCCCATCTTCAACAGTTCAGAAGGGTGATGGGAAGGTCTCCAAGGAGATACTGGACTTCCTGCCACCAGAGGCAGTTGGGGCCTCAAGTTTGATTTGGAAAATTAAAAGATGAGAGGATATTAATACCCTAGGCTACAAAGCGTGTCGTACCAGTTATGCCTGATGATGCAACCCAAAGTGTCCCAAGACTACAGAGCCAAGCTGCACTTCTGTAATGCACACATTACAGTGACTCCATGCCATCTTCTCTGCAATGCAAGAAGGTGATTTCTGATTCTCATTGGATCCCCACTTTTCTTTCTTGTTTGTTTGTGGCAAGGAGTCACAGAAGAGAGCCATCATGATCCTGGCAGTTGCAGGTTTCCTCCCCCAGTACATTTGCTATGTTTGCTGCTGCTCCACATGCCCACGGCCACCTGATGCCACATGGCGACAGGCTCCTCCCCGATACTGGACACTGCTGCTGTTCTCCCCAAGGTGTGTCTCTTCCACGTGGACACAGGCTTCACCCTTCTCTCCCCAAAGTACAGTTAAGACCAGCAAGTGGGTGTCAAAAAAAGTCTAACAGAAGGCTTGAGCATCACAGAAGGAGTGACACTGCAGTGGAGAGAAACCTAAACTGGAGGGGATGTAGCACTTCTCTTTGAATTTGTTAGTCCACACGCTCTCAAGGGGACCCTCTACCAGGGCTGGCTCCATGGGCCTTAGACCTGTGCAATCACACAGGCCCCCATGCTCACAATTGTAGGGACCCACATTTCATATTCTGCTGTCACCATCTTAAAATTCTCAATAATTTTTGAACAAGAGGCCTCATATCTTCATTTTGCACTGAGTAGGTAGCTACTCACACCCTTTATTTTTTATTGAGCTGTAATTGACATATATATAACACTATATTTGTTTCAAGTGTACAACATGGTGGTGATTCGATATTTGTATATGTTGCGAAATGATCACCACAGTAAGCCTAGTTAACGTCCGTCACCATACACTGTTAAAAAAAAATCACACCCTCTATTAACCATTCTTCTCCTTAACCCCCTACCAGCCTGTGTTTGCAAAGACCAGATCACTCTCACAAACCAAAATGTCTGTGATTATGTCCCTTCTACCTGGAGTTCTGGTCCAACTCCAGGCACAGAATTGCTCCAGAGATGCAACCCTGGTCACAATAAAGACAACCGTGTAGATCACTAACAAGAGATGACACTATCCTTCAAGCGCCATCACCACAAGGCAGTGTCTAAGGTTCTTTGATTGTAATACACATAGATAACAAGCATATATCTGGAATCATACAGATAAAATCGTCCAAATGTGGTTACCTGAAGATCCAGATATTTGGTTCCATGTAGACCAAATAAATAACCAATTTTGTATCTAAGACACGTGTTTTGGTTGAGGGGCTTGGCATCACTTGGATAGACTTACTCTGGACATGAGGATGTTTTAGGTAGAGGCCAGAGTGTTTCATAACCAGAACATTCTGTTGGCTTCTCCGTGTTTGGAGGTTCTAGCAGGGGAGCACAGCTACCTGTATACCCTTGATCAAATTAAAATCCTCCCCTATCAGGGAAGGTCATCCTCTTCGACTGAGCGCATAACTTCAGGAGGGACGTACACGGAGCGGTGAGGGAGGAAGGGGACACCCGCCTAGCCATCTGGACCAGCCGAATCAACCCTGGTGATCAATGGGGTGGCAGATGTCACAACCAGATCGCCCTCACACCCTTGGCTGCTGCTCTCATCTGCTCCCCACCCACACCCTTCATTTCCCCAACCTCCCACCCTCTCCTTCTCCTCCCTTCCTCCACTCCATCGTAGCCCCTTTAAGGCAATTTAAGTAATTTTTCAGCCCTGACCCTTATGGTAACTCCCTGGCAGGAGTGCTATACTCTGCAGAAGTTCCAAGAGTTGGGGATGCAGGGGTGATGGCCCACGGGTGCCCAGCTCCAGTAAGAGCTGGGAAGTGGCCAAAACAAGAACCAGAAGGAAATGGGTCACTGCCTCGTGGTTGGCAGGAGCAACTGCTGTGCCTGAGCTTTTATTCTGGGAACAAATCTTTGCTCTCTTCACCAGTGACCCCTATGAACCATAATTCCCAACAGCAGTAAAGTGAGGCAATAAAGAAGGGCTGATTCCACATCTGGAGGGTAAGTGTTCCCTGGCAAGAGAAGAAAGATGGAAAGACATAAGGCTTTCATGGAGGCAAAGGGAACAGAGAGACTTTGAGACAATAAGATTTTTTTTTTTTAAGTCTGAGCCTTGACTAACTGCCCCTGGATGCCTTCACATCAAAAACTTCTCTTTTTTTTAATCCCTCTTCCTATTTTAAGCACCCCTTCTTTTCAAGGTGAGGTAATGGGGAAAGAGTGACTGGCTGCAGAGCCAGATCAAGCTGGGAGCTTGGAATCATGGGAGCCGGTGGAGATCTTGGCAGAACCCCACCGTTTGCTGGATGGGTCCTGGAAACACCCACTGAATCGGCTACTTCTTCCTTCTTGCAAACAAGGCTGTAATAAGATTCTTCTGCTGCCTGAAGTGGTTACTTTGTGACCTCTTGGCCTTAGTCACGTCCTCTCTCCCACCCCAGCCCCAGGGACTCTTCCTCTTTTCCTTGGCAGCTCCAGAGCTGCATAGTATTATTTATCAGTCAGCAGCAGAGGGCGATCTGACCCTGGAGAATGACCAGGTCAACTCCAGCAAAAAAACGCCCGGATGGCTAATGACTTGCAACTCCATCAATATAAAGCTACCTCTTCACAAAGGAACATTGTCACCAAGCATTTTCCTTTGCATTCTTGAAAGCTCCACTGCCTTAGCTGACCCCTTCCCCCTCCCTCCTGCCTTCATTCTCTCTCTCTTTCCTCTCCCAACCTCTTGGAAGCAGCAGGAAATGAACAAGGTCCACAGTGGAGAAAAACAAATCCAGGGAAATGAGGGAAACTGCAGGGAAATGACCAAGTGCAGAAGCTGTAGGCAGTTCTGTGTGTGCTTGTCTGTGTGTGTGTGTGTATGCACGCATGCGTGTATAAGAGAGAGGCAGAGACAGAGGAGAAATGTGTGTGTGTGTCCAATATAACAGTACTTTCCAAATTTTAGTATACATAAAATCATCTAGACAGCTTGTTAAAACACAGTGTCCTGGGCCTCACCCAGGAATTCTGATTTAGTAGGGAGGGAATTTAGTAGTAGGGAATTCTGATTCTAGAGAGGGAGAGGTCCAAGTATGTACACTCTTAGCACTCCCGGGATATTTTTATGCTGCCAGTGGTAGACCACATTGTCGCACTGTTGTACACCAAATGCAGTGAATAGACTGTACGGATCTGGGTCAGGGGCTTGCTCGAATAAAGTCCTGATAAGGTGAACTCCCCTAGAACGGTCAGTCCAGATCCTTCAAAGTCCAGGCCGGAAGATTTCATAGCTCAGCCTACCCATGTTCCCTCCCCTTGGAAAAGGAGCAGAGAATGTATCAAGCAGAGCATTGTTTGCAGGGGGCTGAGTTCAGAGAATAGGCGGGTTCTCCGCTAACTGTTTCTTTCATCCCCTACTGGCAGGAGACTCCCAGTCTGCCCCTCCTTCACAGTAGCCAGGGGACAGAGACAGCATCTACACAGCCCTGGCTGTGCTCACCAGCTCCTGCCCAGAGGCCTCTGTCCCCTCCTCAGTGCCTTCCAAACTCCAGAACCTCTCCAGTTGCTGAGGTTGGCGGAATGAGCTGGTTATCTCCTCTGAGAGCTGAGCACCCAAAGGCACTGAGAGTGACTTAAGGCAAGCCACTCCTGTTTTTACACCGGAAGATAACAAGACAGAAAAGTATCAATGGACACTTCTTATCCCCTCCGCATCCCCATTTATGACATAGGCCAAAATCTGCCGGATACTTCTATTATTTTTTTCACTCGAAGTTTCCCCAAATGGCATGAGATTCAATTCAACAAACATCCTTTGAGCACTTCCTCTGTCCATGTCCTGTGTCAGATACTGGGGATGTGTAGCCTCTGAATAACCTAGTCCTAGTCCTCAAGAAGCCCATGGTTTAATTAGAGAGAAAGATTAACAGATATATAAGAGCAAATGTACCAAAATGTAGTAAGAGCAGGGAGACACCCAAAACCCTTGAGGCCATCGGAGAAAAGGAAAGCATTCTGAAAGAAGGGATTGCACTGAGATTTGAAGGCTGAATCTGAGTTCACCAAGGAGATGAAAGGGCAAGGCCAAGAGGAGCCATTTGAGTTTGGGGATGAGAAGCAAATTGGGGAAATGCTGAAATGTGAAGTGCAGGCTGGGATCAGGGTCCTCTTTCACAGCACCCGGGACTTTGGCCACTTTGAGCTCTTATGACCACTGCTAAACCAAAAGGAGACGAATGGGAAGATTTGTTTCACATACTCCTGTAAGAACTGTCAGCAGGAGGTACTCTCCCTGCTAAGACCCACCCCCCCCCCCATATCCCAGGGCAGACCAATGGTTGGGGGGGCACTTTCCCCTCTGGGGTTCACTGTGTGAGCCAGAAGAAGCCTATGGGTCTAGGGTCGGATGCTCAGCTTCCTCCTAGGACCATCTACCTGGCTCTGGCAGCAAGGGGCTAGCAGTTTGCTGTGCCAAGGGATAGAAGATTAACAGAACGTGCAGAAACCACACAAGGAGCCCAGAAGGCCAGTTTGCGAGCACAAGAAAGCCACGCCCAATGACTCCAGAATGACTCAGAAGGACCTTGAAAGGCATGTAGGTTGTGTAAATTCCCTGGAGTAGGGAACAAAGAGCACTGCTTGGTCACTGCTACTATGACTCAATTTCTCCACTTGGGCGCGTGGGGGGACACTTTTAACATGGACACCAGCAGGGCTGCTAGGGGTTCAGGTACGTGAATACTTTCCAAAGGCTACAGGACCATGGATAGTTTCAAAGGACTCAATTTTCGTGTCCTCAGTTTTCATTTGCTTTCTTCCCTCAAACTGGTGAGCTTCAGAGGAAATGTAAAGCCCTGATTTTCTTTTCCCATCTCTTTTCTCAACTGCCCTCCTGTCACTTTACAAAAAAAAAAAAAAAGTTTACCACTTTACCTCTCATTCTTCTTTAATTCTGTTAAAAGATGCATTGCTTTAGGGTATAAAAACCTTTAGGACATCAAAGGAATAATTCTGCAATTTTCTTAATCCAAGGAACCATAAACATCTCCCCACCCTTTCCAGCTCCTTAAGAGACAAATTACCAATAAAATTTCACTTTTTAAGAAGTAAAATAATGCCCATTAATTGTGAAGATTTATAATATCTGTGTGTTTTGATAAAAGCTACTAGTAACAGTAATATTTTTTTAAACAATTAGAAACTTCTGTCACTGGAAACATTTTAAAATGAATGTCAGTGGGGGAGGGACCTGCTCAGTGGTGGGGGACCTGCTTAGCATGCAAGAGGTCCTGGGTTCATCCAAAGTGTCTCCTTTAAATAAATAAATAAACTAAATTACCCCTCCCCACCCAAAAACAAACAAACAAAAAAGAATGTCAATATATGTATTTTTGTTGCAGAAAAGTATGTATGTATAAGAGAAAATCAGCAAAATATTCTCAATCACTAAATTATACTAAGACAAGATTACATCAAACAGGAATCAAAATATGATTTCAAAGACAAAAAGAAACTTCCAATTTAGAGAATTTCGTCATGAATGAGCGAAATTGATAACGGCAATAACAAACTACTATGGTATTTATGTAAATCCTTTAGGTTCACTTAAAAGAGTTATTTCATAGTTTTATTATGTTAACATTTACAAAAAGCCAATAATTATATTCACAACTCTTACAACTCTTTAAGTTTGCAATGAAAAAATGTTAGATTGTGAACTTTAAAATGGACAAAGGCATATATGGCTTTTCAAAACTCTTTCAGAAAGACACAGGAGCAAAAACATTTGAGGACTCCAGCTCTAGGCTAAAGCCATTTTCAGAGGGAGAATCCAGAAGGGCTGTGACTCAGCACCACTGCAGGACTCTTCCAGGGAAGGGCCAGACCAGTCTTCAGCCTCCTCATTAGCCTCTTTCACCCTAACTCCCAGCAACCAACACTGGTTACTCACCCTGGAGTCACACAGCCTCGGGTGGCTGCAGAATCAGTCACGTACACAAACACCTAGGTATCCTTGGGCAAGGTATTTAAACTTTCTGCGCCTCAGTTTTCTAATTTATAAAATGAGAATAATATTTACTGCTTCTTCTATTTATACAACTTCTACTACTACTACCACTACTTTCTGATTTATGAAAGTTCCCTTAAAAAGTGCATGGCAATAGAGGTCATTATTGTTTACTTGAACACTCATTTAACCGGCAAGGAAGAATGAGACACAGAGAGGTTACGCCAGGTGTCAAAGGTCATTTGATTGGTCAGTTGCAAAGGACTGGAAACCCGGGATACTAGCATTTAGCCCACCTACCTCTAATTCTGGCAGTGACTCAGAGCTTGGTGAAGAATCTGGAGGGATGGTTCATAACACCTTTTCCTGACACAAGCATTGAGAACAGCCCATTCTTCCACAGATTTCAGTGAAGCTCTGCCAGAAACATCCGTAGCCAGAGTAGGGAGCTGAGGCTTATATGCTAAGGTCTCTTGTCTCCTTGTCCTAAGGCTGGGCTCCCCCAATAGCAGAAAAGAGTCAGTACCTGCTAAAATCTCCTATCACTTCCCATTTGTTTATAACTCCTAAAAATCTTCATTTTTTAAGAATCTAATAACTAGAAGGGACTTCAGAAATTGGACTGTCCTTGCTTTGGGGCACAAACCCTTCCCATCAGTCATTCTGCAGCAGAGTTTCAGAGACCAATTTCCATCTCTCCCTAGTTGTTCCTCCCCAATGTTGGCTGGCTTTGTTACCCAGAAACAGAGAGAAGTGACTGGAGTTGATGGCACTTCTGATTCTACTGACCAGTGATTCTCAAACTTTTAAAGTTCATGATCCCCTTTGATTAAAAATAAAATAATAAAGACTGATACCTTCCTTTAGCGTGAACTGAAACAATGTGATTAAAATAAATATTTTCAATTTATACAGATCTGCCTCCTTGCGAAATTTGGACTCATGCGGAGAATCATCCCAGCCCTTTACCTACCCTGTCCAGAAGCCATGTTCTGACATACACCTCTTGGTCCATGTGGGGTACATGTGGGGTCCATGTGGGAGACCACCAAAGATGAACAGAAAGAGGTGTGAGTGCACATATGTGGGTGCACCGGGATGGGAGTGGGGAGGAGTTGTAAGTAAGCAGAGAAGAGTGAGGTGGGGCTGGAGGGAACAGCTCATGAAAATACCACTGTTTTTCCAAGCTCATAGAAATAAAGGCAACAGGCAAGTCAGAGATTTAAGGCTCAGAAGATGGGAAGGGCCAGACTGCACAATTCTCTGAAGGATTTCTGTTTCGAAACTTTCTGGTGCTCTTTTGTCCATTCCTCCTGCTCTGTAGTTTGCTTACTGTTTTGCACTAATTGATCTCTCTTTAATTCTTGCCAGTCCCTCTTCTCCCTCTATTTTAGTGGTTATACTGCAGTCCTGCCACATTCACACCGATTAAGATGAGAGGGGCCTCATTTATCATCCAGTTCAAATCTTTTAAAATTTTTGTCTGTGATAACACAGTGAGAAATACATTTTACACCATGACCCAGCACCTGCATACATAAAGTATAACCAAAACTAAGTTTTATGAAACAATCCTTACCTTACCACAAACCATACACTCTGATTTCAATTTTAACACGCCAGTTGCGAAACACTAAATTGATAAGACAACCTACTAATGGATTCAAACTCACATTTTTAAGCCCAGACTCATTTTACAGAGGAACAAACAGAAACAAAAAGAAAGCTCGAGTCACCAACAGCATCAAAACCAGAATTAGAACTCTCAACTTTTCCTGCAGGGAGCTACATTTGACTCTGAACAAAAGCTTTAATTGGAATGGGAGAATTTTTAAAATATGCTATTTTGGAGCATGAACGTCTTGTCTGTTTTTGTGTGGGCTCTCTGCCATTCTCAATTATTCAGTGCCAGATAGTTGAGACCTAGTAAATGGAGAAACTTGGGTGAATTGGGAACTCAAAATGCATTTGCTTTTTTTCTTTTTTTAATGCTTGGGAACTCTACTGGTGCTCCTTGCTGGTAACTGAGGTAGAAGGAAACTGTCTCATCAAACAGAGCAGGGTATCAGGTAGGGGTTGGGGGAGAAGTGTGGGGGAACATGAGGAGACGGATGAATGGGATCTCCTCTTCTTTTCTTTTTAAAGAAGTTTTTATTCTTTTTTGGAGGGAAGGTAATTAGGTTTTTATTTATTTAACAGAGATACTGGGGATTGAACCCAGGGCCTTTTACATGCTAGGCATGCACTCTACCACTGAACTATACCCTCGCCACTCCTCTTCCTTTCTTCCTTCCTCCCTCCCTTCCTTCTTTTCTTCCTTCTATGAGCAAAGTAGTATTAAATATGTATTATTTACTAGGTCTTGCATTACTTTCTATAGATGGAGTGAAAAAAATCTCTTGAGAAACAAACACTCTGGCAAGGCAATCAACTTGTAGTCAGTCCATGACAATGCTACACAGAGGTTAAGGCAGTGTGAGGAGGAGGTTTAAGCCTGCCCCCTACCCAGAGTGATGGGAGAGGTGATAGGAAAGACTTCCCTGAGGAGGGGATGGCTGAGCTGACTCTAACCAAGTGAAGAAGGGAGGAAGGAGGTCTCAGGCAGAGACCCTACCTGCCCAGGTGACGGTCTTGCTGCTTTATTTACATTAATGGGTAGCATTCCTAACTAATCTTAGGGAAATCTGGCAAATAATCACTGATTTACAACTCCCATCTCTGGATAACACTTGAACTGGAGAGAAAAAGATATCCATCCACCCCTCCCTGACCAAACCAGTTTCCAAGGGGCCAGACCTCCATGGAGGACAGGGAAGAGAGATAGCACACATACCTACCTTGCTCATTCTTTGAATTTTGAAGTTGGTTACAATGGAGGCAGTCATTTTATTTTATTTTACATTTTTTGAAATTAAGGAACTCAGAAATCCAGAAAGAATAGCCACTGAATAAGCAAATGTTGTCACTCTTTGGAGATGCTTAAAAAACAGAAACAACCACTGCCCCACCCCCACCACATACAGTAGGCTTGCTTAGGAGGCCCTTACAGTAGTGCTGGAGAGCCAGCCTCCCCCAAATCCCCCTCCCCACATCCCCTGAAGAGACTGGATGGGGTCATTTGTTTGGATAGGACCCTAGTGCTGGAGCTCAGCCTCTGGCCTCAGGCAAGAAAACAAAACAAAACAGGAAAGTCAGAGAAGAGCTTGGAAGCTAAAACTAGGCCCTTAAAATATCAAGCCTTTAACCCAGTAGATCTTGGAATAAGGACCCTTAAAGACAGAAGTAAACAAAAACTATGTCTCAAGATCATCTTGAAATGGTATCATCAGTTCATTCTTGGTGATCTTTATGTTGAAAACAATTCCATCTTTGTCTAAAACTGATCAAAATGATGTTAGAAAAGATAAGTGAAAACTTCAGACAATTTGGTAGCTTTGTCAACTTTCTGTCTTCCCTGTGAATCAGCAAATTCACTAAGGTCATGTGCTCTTCTGTTGAGCCGACCACTATCGTCTACTAAAACTATCTGAGGTCTTTCTGATTTAATTCAGCCATTATTTCTTAGAAAAAACAGATGTGAAATTCAAAAGAAAGTGTGAATTATGCAAGTTGTCTAATTGAGTCTCCTATCAATACAAAATGGTAGTTTTCAAGACTTTGGAATAAGTGGCCTTTATTTAATGCCCATTAATACCATGAATTTTAAAAATGTATCCTATCTCATATTTAACAATCCTAAAATATAACTATTTTATTCCATGAGGTTCAGAAGTTATGCGGGTAGTGAGAAAAGTAGGAATTGAAATCCAAATGTGCCTCTTTGGAATCCGTGATCTTTCCAACCCATCACACTGCCTTCTCAATCAACTGAGCCAGAGCAGGATCTAATTTAGTTAATTAGCTGAAAGCTATGAGCATCACCCTCAAGGCAAGAGAATACCAGAAATGCTCTCTTTCCCCTTAATTTCTCCTTCCCTCTCCCTCCGCATCCCTTCCTCTCTCCCACATTCCTCAGGTGCCCTGCTCTTCCCTTTTCTCAGCTCCCTTCCCATCAAATGGAACTCTCCAAAGTGCCAGACACTCAAGTGTTCTAACAGAAAAGATCGGAGCAGGGATTCCCAGCAGGGGTTCAGAATTTTCACCACACGCCACCACCCTGAGGCTCCAAGGAGGTCTGGGAGCTGCTCTCTCTCCATTTCCAAGGAGCGTAATAGAAATTGTTAATTCTTTTTAGGCTACTCAGATATGTTTTTGTCTGGAGTCCCATCAGTTCAGTGCAGTAGGCCTGGTTGTGTTATGGGAAATAGATTTAATCAATAAATGATATTTGCCTGGCAGGCTAAAATCTTTGGAAACATTGAGACTCACCCTGAGAGCTACTTAGTATTAAAGTGGCCTTGCAATTTAATCTCCAGTAACAAAGTCTTAACTCTGAAGGCATCAGCTCCTTTAGTAAACATTCTAGCCACAGTGCAACCGTGTTGGAGGACAAGGGTGTGGATTAAAGGACTAACTGAACTTGGCATCTAGGTCTACAATGCAGGACCAGAAGACCACAGTGGTTAAGATAATGAGCAGAGAGACACCCTGATCCTGACTGTTACTTGTTATGGATTATTCACCAAACTAGTGAACTTTTCTTTGCATTAGATTTCTCATCTGTAAATAACAGTAACTATCTCATCAGATTGCCAACTGGATGCAATGAGAAATGCATGTGAGATGCAAAGTCCCTAATATGTAGTAATGCTCAACAAATGCTGTCTTAAATCTTTTTTCCAAAGGACCATAGCCCAGACTTGGTTTTTCATTATGTTACAGGTACATCTTCTCCTCCTCCACCTGCCTACCGATTACGTCCTTTTATCACCCTCTGAATTAACTGTTTTGGATGATACTGAAAAATGCCTGAAACAAAAGCAGAGGGAAAGTGCCAGTCTTTCCACTCTGAGTAAGGACTATGGCTGGCCACAGCATAGAGGGCATGTGGCCTGCTGGCAGAGAGGAGGACGAGGAAAAGAACAGATAAAGGCCCTGTTCCAGGGAAGCGCACCTTCAAATGGAGAGCCAGAAGTCATGCTTGGAAAAGAAAGAGACCCACAAAAACCAGACTGGTGTGAGTATAAACGTTGACTATGTAAGTGCCAGGAGGGAAGTTCTTACTTTAACAACAGCATGTGATGCAGGGATTCATTGTGGATGACTGGTCAAGGACGATTTTGTTGATAACTCTGCCATCACCCTCACCTGCTCCTTTTACCCCTTCCAAGCAGTCCTCCCACCACCACAGTAATTGCTCTCCTCAACTAAACATCGGTGACCCCTATGGGAGTAAGTGTAGACTTCTTAGCCTCTCCAAGATGAACCCAGTTTATCACCCACGGCTCCCTGACGTGTGCCAGATTGCTGTACTTGTCCCCTGAACTCATCCTAACTTTGCTTCCTCCACACCTTTCTTTTCTTTTTTTTTTAATTGAAGTATAGTCAATTTAGAATGCTGTGTTAATTTCTGGTGTACAGCATAGTGATTCAGTTATACACACACATATATATATTCCTTTTCATATTCTTTTTCATTATAGGCCATTACAAGGTATTGAATAGAGTTCCCTGTGCTCTGCAGTTGGACCTTGTTGTTTATCTATTTACTTTCCTCCACACCTTTCTTTACTTTTTATTCTCTATCTGGATTGTCCTCTTGTTATCTCCCATTTCAATGCTGCTTCTCCCTTTGAAATTTCCCCTAATCCTCTCCTAAATCCCTCAGCATTCCCTCACCTGAAATTTATCATTTGCTGCCTGAGGTTAAGATCCTTCGCAAATTTGTTTTTTTCCCCGTTATCAGCTAGTTAACTCCTTAAAATGTAGGTACAGTGTTTTACTCTGGGTAATACTTTCTGCCAGCACTGAATATGTACTCGAGAAATGACTGTTGAATTGAATCAGAGCTGAATAACCTTCCTTCTCCCACAGTACTTTATTCACATTTATTCTCCTAACAACACCTCTCCAAGTGAAATGGAATTGATTCTTCTTATTTTACCGAGCAGAAAACTGAGGCCTGGAGAATAAAAATAATTGGCCTAGAAGGAGTTTCGAAGTGGAGGTGGGACAGAAGCTGATATGGAAACTTCCAGACCAAAGCAAATACAGTGATAATTCTGCTTGTCATTCTCCTGTCTGTTTAGTCTCTCTCATCCCAGGGCTATGGTGACAGCCTGGAATGAATTAAACCCTGAATAGCAACTTCAGGTCTGCAGGCCTGGGATGAAGTAATAAGTCTCTTTAACTTTCTCCTCAGAGAGAATTTCAAAAAGTGGAAAGAAAGAGGAAAAGGAAATTTAGTCCCCAGAGACATTTACTGTAATGTAAAATTATACACAGCTTTAAAATTCAATGTTTTCCTTCTCTGAGGACACCTGGGAGAGTTTGTCTCCACTGTTTTTCATCATCTGAATTGCTTTGCTTAAAAGGCAAGTGGAAGTAAATATAGCAGCAGTATCTCTGATGTAACATTTATTGACCTGACCTGGACATGTCCTTGACATTGTCCTTTAGAAAGGAAAGAGAAGGAGTGAAGTTATGTCCCTGCTATTGTGTGTAAGAGAAACTCCTATTCTTGGCCATTATCAGGGTATGGGGCACCGATGAGTATAAAGAATAAAAATAAAGAAGCAAAAGATGCCAGTGATTTGTCAGGTTTCCTGTGTCTGGCCGTCCCTGGCAGGTGGGTCCCAGCCAGAGCCAGTCAATCAGCAGTATTTACCAAAGTGGAGGTGGCCAGATGCTGACAGATCAAGTTCCAGTCCTGCTTGTTGCATTTTGAAAGTGTCCTGCCTAAAATGTTTTGTAGGTTACTGAATCCCACTTTCCCTAATCTTTCCAGTCTCTTTTTTCTTAAAGCAACAACTTAAGTATACCAAGGATGAAACTTTAATTTTTACAGGCCTGGAATACACATCAAAATGATAATTCTGGTTCTTTCTGGTGAGAGGACTGGGTAGCTGGTGGAGTCAGGTCAGGGGCTGGGTGCTGGGAGGAGGGCAGAGTGGAGAATGGCCCAGAAGTCTTTGCTCTATGTTTTTTGATCCTTTTACAATGAGAATGATTTAGTGAATTCCATATGTATATTTTTTAAGTAGAGAAGGAAGGAAGGACAGAAAGGATAGACTGAGAAAGAGGTCACCTATGATTTATACAAGAAGCTTTATTTAGGCATACTATGAACTCTCAATTATCCCCAAGTAAAATATGTTTGGTAGGTTAACTGTGATTGTTTTTTCCAGTGTCTAGGTTAATGTTTCAACTCTTTTTTTTTAATTTTGCACCTTTAATGTAAATTTTAAATTACGTACCACACATAAATAAATATATATGTATATAAGCTATATTTAGTAATTATGTGTGTGTGTGTACATATGTATACGTCTGTCTACCCATTTCTGTTTGTCAATTACTTTCTCGTTTTCTTGATAAGATGGAACAAGAGAACCTTGTGATGGTACTGCTGGCATGCATGCCCACCGCCCATGTTAAGACCTCTGGTCAAATTAACAGAATAAATTAATAGAGCTAGGAGTTAATGTATACATTAATGTACACAAAATCCCTCACACAGTGCCTGGCATATGCTACCCACTCTGTAATAACTAAGAACCTTTCTTTTCCCCCTTGTCCATGGAAAAGAACAGGACTGAAATGAAAGAATTTCAATTTGTGAGCGTCTGGCCTGGGAAAGTTAGAGCTGGGAAGTGTTTGATATTATTTCACCCATCCTCCTCATCTTAAGACAGGGAAACTGAGGGCCAGGGAGAGTTGCTTGTTTAATAAGGATTACAAACCCATTGAGTGGCAATGCCAGGTGTCAACGAAATTCTCTAAACTCCCGTGTGTACCTGTGGCTCATTTCTAAACCAATTAAAATGACTAAATTACTAGTTTTCAGATTCACTGCCTTCTCTCTTCCCTTCTTTTAGTATGTTTAAGTTAAAAACTTTTATTTTATACCTCCATGTGCCATAGGAGTAAAACTGCAGAGAAGACAGAAACACAGTAAAAGTTTAAAAATCATATTAAGTACTGGGCTGAAGGCATTCTGACCTCTCCCAGAGCAGAGTAGACACAGTCAACAGCAGGTGTTGTTTTTTATTGCTGTTATTATTATTAGCATCTTTGTCCACATCAGTTTGGCTTCCACGTAAGTGTGAATAGGTTTTCAAAAATGTCAGGACTGAGCAGCTTCTCTCATCCTGAAGGAGTGAGCCAGCATCCAGGTGGCTTCTAAGAACAATACCCACCCCTGGCTCCCCAGGTGGCTTTGTGATGCTTAGCTCCTCCTGCAAATCGTGGGGAGGCCTTCCAGAGGGAAGCTCCCAGCCATCATCCTGCTGCCTGGGGCGAGCGCCTGGAAAAGTTTACCTAATTCCCACCTAGAAAAACAGAGCTCTCCTCTGGAATTCAAACACAATTTAGAGAGGGCAGAGAATCTCACAGCCTGGGGCCCCATGTCTGCCTGGTGCCAAAACAACCACACATTCTGTTCACAGTTTGCAAAGCACTTGAGAGGCAGGGGCCTGAGTAACAGGCAGGTTTTACAGAGTTCACCATTCCCGTTTTACAAAGTTAAAAGAAAACAAAACAAAAACGGACCGAAGAAGGTGAGGAGGAAGGAAAAGGCATTCACGTGGCTTGAGAGCCCAGGGGTCCTAGACACCAGCTATTTTACATTTCTTATCTCACTTTCTCAGCCTCCCTGGAAGGAGGAAGATTTATTCCCATTTTCCAGAAACTGAAACTCATAGGCCAAGCAGCACATCCAGGGTTACACAACAACAAAAGGGCAGAACCAAAAATGAAGCCCACACCCTTTGACCTGTGACCCAGTGAATGCACCTTCCACAGCCTCAAATGAGGAAACTGAATCCCAGAGCACTTTACGAGTGCCCTGCATAAGGTCATGTAACTAAGAAATAGCAGGGCTGGCATCTGCATGTAATTCAGGCCTCAAGCTTGAGGTGAACAGTCTGTGTTCAACAAGATGTTTTGTTTGCCTATGGGAAACAGATAGTGAGCTGGAAGAAAAGGAGATGTTACACATAAGTTGACTTGTTTACAATAGATTAGTTAACTTGGGTTGGAGGCGTGGTTTGCAGGGAGAAATCACTATGAAATCATAGATTAAATAGAAAAAGTAGGACTGAAATAAAGTAAACCCAGGAGGCTACGCTGAACAGAGAACAAAACCACATTTCTCTCCTTGGCCTTAATCAAGTCTTTAAAACAACCACCCAATTTTTAAAATAAAAATGGTACATTTTCGTAATAAAAAATTTAAAACATACAAAAGATCTAACATGAAGTCACTTTTCCTCCCTCCTCTGAGCCTCCGCCAAGCCCCCACCCTCCACCCTCACCGCCAGCCTGGCCACCGTGGAGTATCCAGAGACCTTCATTCAGCCTAAACAGAAAGGGTCCTAGGTGTTAGAAGATAATGCTCTTTATATGGTGTTGACTGAAGAAAAAGGCGCAACCTACAAGTTTCGAGTTATTTGATTCAGGGATCTTACTGAGGTCCATAGCCTGGGAGACAGCCTCTCAGAAAACAGACTCAGAAGAACTGCTCCAAAGAGGTAAGAGAGGAGCCAGGATATACAGGAGTTTTTTTGCTGGAAAAATAAAAACACGCAGTCAAATATCAAAGGGTACCACTAATCACAAAGGACAGACATCTTAAGTTAATGACTTTGGTGCTTTTCTATGTATATGGGAGGATGCAAGGATCTGGGCTCACTGAAATTATTCCTTAGATACACATCTGAACTGTCTAGGGCCAGTAGCCAAAGCACGGAATTCTTCCTGTTCTCCTCCATCCTGAATTCCCCTCAGGGCTCACTATAGGTGCCACAGTGGCTAATGGATTGGTCCTTATAGAACTGGGATGGCAGGCAACACTCCCTGTCCACAATGGTGTGATTTGAGAAGCCTGTAAAGATCCAATGCTTTGTCCAAAGTTCATCTCTGCTGGCCTGGTGCCACCTTCCCCTTTGACCTAGCAGGAAATACCCCCCAGTGAGGGGTAATCCTAATGCTAAGCAAAGATGGGGACATTGCTTCCAGGACTACACAGGAAAAGGGTAACTGTCAGCCTCAGTAATTTTGCCCAAATGCATATCCGTTCCTCAACCTAATCATTCTCTGGTTATTTTGTTCTCTCCATTTTCTTCTTTAAAAAAGCCCCCGCTAAGGCAAATCCTGATTTCAGGATTTTAAATAAAATGCACTTTCCCATGGTTCCACATTTTCCAAAGAGCCAGCTTGACGCAAACTAGATTTTGCTCACTGGTGAAGCGCGAGGGATTTACGACCAAGTGGCTGCCCTCCTTTCCCGATGCCCTGTCACTGACCTCGCAAGAGCATAACTTATGAAGATCCTCACACTCCACTCTCTCTCTACAGAGTAAAACAACAAAAAGAAGATGGTGAGGCCACTGTTACTCAGGTCTTTTTTAGGCTTATAATCAAAATAGCTAAGGAAGCAAAGCTTAACACCTGTTTCGTCTGTGTCTTTCCAAATTGGAACAAAGCCTTTGCCCAACTTTGCTGCTCTTCAAAGATTCTGTCCTGTTTCTACCAGTCTCTGGCAGACACCTCTAACAAATCATCTGCCTTGGCAGTTATCTTCCCCTCTTAACTTCCAATAATTTGGTTTTGATCTCCATTGAAGATGTAATCAGGGGCCATTATTACTTCAGAATGGGTGGATTCAAATGCTCCTTCTCAGTCTTTACTGACTCACAGAGTCCCCTATTGAATTTGTTACTGCAAACCACACCCTAAAAGATGGCTTTTTTTTTAAATTTAAATTAAAAAATAATAATAATTACAGGAATAGTATAGCAAACATTAAAAGTTCTAAATATGAGGTAGAAAAAGTCACCTACAATGCCACTACACTCCCCAAAATAAACATTTTTTTTAAGTTATGTTTATCGGGCACTAGTTCAATGCATTATAGTTCATCCTGCGGAAAGTTATGCAACATTTGAAGACAATGAGGTAAACCTATAGGCATGAACAAAACTTCCATAGTAATTATGTGAAGGTGCAAAATAGCATACACAAGAATATGCATCATGATATACCATTCGTGTATTTTTATAGATAGATATTGGTGAAATAAAATTATTTTTAAGGCAGGACAAGAAAATGTTTAAACATAACATTCTCTCCCTGCCTGTTGGGTTACTATCCCCTGCCCTTCGGCGTGCAACGTGCCCCTGCATTATCCATTAGAAGACACAGCAATGCCTACTCGCCAAAAAAAGCGACTTCCTCCTGGTGCCAGCAAGGTAACTCCTTAGGAGATAACATTCCTTTTTCAATCTTGTAAGGGGGTCACACTAACCCACTACTCACCTTGCTGGACTATGTTAACTGTCAATATGTTACTTTGATGTATAATCCAAAAATTTATATAACTGTGCTTTGACCTCTAAGGGATAGAATAGTCCTCAGAGCTTTCAAAACACTGTCTCCCGGGTTATGATCCTCAGGTTGGCTCAAATAAAATTTTCCATTTCTTTCTTAGATTGACTACTAATTTTTTCATTGACAATGTCAGGCTGGGATATGTATGCAGATTTTCTGGAAGGACACATGAGACACCATGCACGATGGCTGCTTCTAGACTCTAGAAAAAGGGAATGCCATATAGGAAAAAGGATTTTACTTTTCTATTTATACTTTCTTTGGTTGATTGATTTATTTTCTGTGAATGCACTTTTAAAAAATGTAGTTAAATGTATTTAATGTATTTAAAAATACTAATATTTAAGACAAAATCTGTTTGTGCACAATTAATTTTTTTGAAATGAATAAAACAACTGTCTACACATATATCATGTGAAGCTCATTAATTATGAAATCAACATTCAAAACAAATTTATTACATTTGAAAAGCATCTGAAGGCTAGGTTTGATGTCATTCTACAGAAATTCACAAGATTGCATAATAATTTTTGAGAAATGAGAAGCAAACATAAATTAGACATCACTTACAGTTTAAATAATAATTTCAAAAGAAAAATTATACAAAATTCTGTCAGAAGTTTCCAAGGAAATTTGATATTTGATTTGGGATGTGGTATTTTGAGATGTTTTGTATGATACCACTATGCTTGAAGCACAAGAGGCTCTTAAGATGGACCTGGGTAGCATCAACTCCAAAATATCTGTATCTATACAGACATATATGAAGTAAACTTATATATTTATATATATAAATAAATTCATATCTAATTCTGTCTATGATATTTGATAAAAGGCCATTTGATGTGTACAAGGAATGATAAACTTGTTATGAGAGGACTTCACTACCTCTTTCTGCTTTTATTTTAATGGAGGTACTGGGGATTGAACCCAGGACCTCATGCATGCTAAGCATGCGCTCTACCACTGAGCTATTTCTCTCCCTGCATTTGGTACTACTTTTAAATTACATCCATATAATACATAAATTTTACCTCCCCAAAAAGTTTTTCATGTGAAAAAAGTAAGACCTTAAAAACTGTGGTCTTAAAATCTTCAATGATCCCTGGAAGATTTTGGCTGGATTAGTAAAAGATGATTTATGAGCACTCAAAGGAATTAACCCAGGTGCCAATTTGGGTCCACTAAGGGCAAGTTCATTCATTCAACAAATATTTACTGTGCACCAACTGGATCCCAGTTACTGTGCAAAGCTATGAAGAATGAAGCTGAAAACAAAACAGGCACGTTCCTGCCCCTTGTGGAAATCTAGTGAGGAAAACAAATAATAACAAAAATTACAGCATAATTACACTTGTGATAAGTGCTATGAAAGGAAACACAGGGAGACATGTGAGAACATAATCAGAGGGACTGGCCTCACTGCAGGAGGGGGCAGTGCGAGAGAAATCCTCTGTAAGCAAGCAGCATGAAATCTGAGCCCTGAGGCTGAATAGAAATTGGGAGGGGCAGGATTGCTACAGAGACAATCTAAAAACCACATGTGAAAAAGGCATGAGACAGCAATAAACTTGGCATGCTAGACGAACAGAGAAAAAGCTGAGGTGGCTGGAACAGTAAACAGGGGGGAGTGCAAGAGAGAGACTAGCCAGGTAACTGGGACCCGTATCACACAGGCACTAATGCTGTTTCCTTTTTTGAAGTGATTACTAGACAGGTAGATTAAAGAAATCCAAGGACACACTAAATTTGTTTCCAGCAAGACAGTGGATCAAAATGCTTGGGATGAACCACATTTATCAGTTCTACAACCAAATTCTATCCAAAATCCACCCACTTCTCCCCATGTTCTGTTTCCTCCCTAGATCAGGCCAACATCATCTCTCCCCAGGGCACTGTTTTCACTTTTACCTCCCACATTCTCTATATAGTAGCTGGAGTCTTCTAAAAACTAAATCATACCATCTAGACTCTTTCCTTAAAAGTCCTTCAACAGCTTCCCATTTGTCACAGGTCGGAGTTCTTCACAAATGTGGAGACCAAGTTGGGGACCCAAGATGCTTATTAAGGTTTAACACCTGTGAAGGAAAAGGAAGCAAGCGGGATGGGACAGAGGAAGAAATTAAAGTGACGCAGACCCAACAAAACCTTGGCCGACCCGACAAAACCTTGGCCAACCCGTCAGGGATCTGAAACACGTACTGTCCATCGAGATTGTCTGGTGCCGCTCACTTAGTCACAGATGTGGTTTGCTCCATGAAGAGTATGTTCTCAAAACAGCAAGGCTCTCTGCAGCTGAGGCAGTGCCTGGAAAAGGTGTCAGCTCAAGGCTGTTTGCAGACCACATTCTTACATCTGGAAGTCAAATCCTTCCTTAAAGGGCAATCAGGGTGTTGCATCCCCTTATCCAGCTCATCATCACCTTTAGAATAAAAGGAATTTAAGAACCTAAATAATCTGGCTCCTGCCCATCTCTCTTCCACTTGCTTCTGTTGAAAATTTGCTTGAGGTACACTAGCCTTCCTGTTTCTTGAAGCTCATCCTCTCCTCTGGGGCTTTGCCTTAGCTCCTCCCCTTGCCTGGAATGTTAGACGTCAGCCTTCATGTGGCTATCTCCTTCTAAAGCTGTCTGCCTCCTTCCTCATTACTTCCTCTCTCGTTGCTTGGTTTCATTTCCCTCATTCACTTAAGTAAAATTATCAGAATTGTTTACATCTGTCTCATCAACCAGACCCTAAATTCAGTGAGGGTATGGATCTGATCTGTTTTGTTCACTGCTCTATCCCCAGTCAGTACCTAGAACACGGTAGATCTTCAATAAATATTTGTTACTTTGAATCAGACAAGGTGCAGAAATGTATGTTCAATGGTACCACAGAGTGCTACAGTTTTAGCTAATTGAACAACTTTGCACAAATAGTATTTACTAGTGTATTAAGGTTAACCTGAAGGGAGAGCTCTAGTTGGCTGACACAAATGTGTCTGGTCTTGTCAAACAGTTACAAGTCAATGATTTGTGTAGACAGAGAATGTGTAATCATCCAAATTTCTGATGACACAAAGCCGGGAGGGAGTATTGGCGCCTGATATACTGGATGACAGGATTCTTATTCAAAAGCAACTGAAAGGCCATCAAAAATAGAATGGATAGCTGTGTATATTATTCATACAATGGACTACTGTACAGCAATGAAAACGAGTGAATTACTGCTTTCTGCAACATGGAAACATGGAAGAACTTCACAAAGATAATGCTGAGGGAAATAAACCAGACACACAAAGTATACACTGCATTATTTTATTTCTATATACTTCAAAACCAGGCAAAATTATCCTATGGTGTTAAAAGTCAGGACTGTGGTTCTCCCGAGGAAGGAGGAAGGGAGCAATGATTGGAAGAGGGCACGAGAAAGGCTTCTGAGGTGCTGCTAATGTCTATTTCCTGACCTGGGGGGTGGTTATATGGGCATGTTGTTTATTTTTCAATAATACATTAACCTGTGCACTTATGATTTGTACATATTTTTCTTTTCTTTTCTTTTTCAGTGGAGGTACTGGGGATTGAACCCAGGGTCTCATGTATGCTAAGCATGCACTCTACCACTGAGTTACTACCCTCCCTGATTTGCATACATTTTTATACGTATGTGTAGGGAGATGTAATTCATTAAAAGTGTAGTTCCTGATTTTGAATGAAAGAATTTTGATATTTTGCCACTAAGATTTATAATTGCTATTTGTTTACAGTAAATAATCTTTATTATATTTAAGTAGTTTCCTCTGATCTCTTGTTTCACAGAGGTTTTATTAGAATGGCTGCTGAATGGATTGTAATACTTATTGCTGCAGGGATGTGGGGTAAAAGGTATTTTCATGAAGCTGCTACTGAAACATAAAGTATTACAGCCTTTTCGGAAAGCAACAGCTGGCAAGAGCTATTATTTTTAAAATGTGAACCAGCAATCTCAGTTCTGGGGAGATATCCTACTCAAAAAACCCACTACTTTCAATAACACTATTGGCGTAAAAACACTGCAGTTCTATACACATGTACATGGATATTTATTGGTGAAATGTTTTAGGTGGCAACACACACATACAAATTGTAAATACTATGTATGCCATCGATAGGTGAATGTTTGCAAAAAAAAATATAATATATCCATATTTGGAAACATCCATTAAAAGGGCTAAATTTGTACTCTGCCAGTTGATTTAGAGGGGTTTTAGATGAGAAACTGCTTTAAGTAAAAGTCAGGAAAAAAGTAGTCACTTTAATAAAATGACTAAAAAAAAATCTATATTGAATATGTGTATATCTGTATTTGTCTGTATGTGGTCATATGCACATGGAGAAAAATGTTAACAACTAGGTTGATAAAATGGTTATTGGAGGGTAGGAATTGATGAGGTGACAGAGGAAGGGACAAGAGGGAGGCAAGGGAAAAAAAGAAAATAAAATAAGAACCAAAGGATTTTTTGGAAAGCTCTATATGAGCCAATAATCTCATATCACAGGTGAAAAATCAAATGCAGTCTTAGGGACATTAACAGATTGCATTGTGTCCAAATCGAAGGACATAATAATCGCAGTGTACTTTATGCTGTTGAGATCAAATCTAGCATATTGTATCTGTTTCTGGACACAACACTAAAAATAAAACAAGTACCCTTCTCTCCCCCCAAAAAGAAACGGTTTCTCTTGCTTTAAGAGAATCGGTTAAGAATTAGGCAAACCTAGTTTCCAATTTCTTTTCAGCCACTTGCTTAGCTATGTGACCTTGGGCAAATTACTTAATTCCTCTATGTTCTAGTTTCTTCATCTGTACAATGGGGATAATTATTGTTCCTCTCTCTCAGGGTTATTTAGGATAATTACAAATGCATGCCAAGAACTGGCATCTACATGAAATGCAATAAAAATAATTAATGTTGCCTTTGTTATTAAATTAAGTATTTATTGTGAAAATTAGAATTTACATACAAGCAAGAAAGTAAAAACATAACCATAATCTTATTTTCAGGGTTAACTACTGTTTACTTTTGGATGTTTGTGCATTTACTCAATGAGATCTGAGAAATCATCCTGAGACCTGGTGATAGCTTAGGTTGGACAAATTAGCAGCCACCAGATGTGTAAAGGGCTGTTGTGTAGAAAAGGGATAGACATATTTTGTGAGGCTCCAACGAACCACAGCAAGAGGCAAGGGTTACAATGAGAGCTGTCCAGCAATGGAATGGGCTGCCCAATACCATAGGGAGCTCCTTGTTACAAAAAATAACAGAGTCTTAGTTGGCAGGACCTCTCCCTCATACAAAACTGAGGACGTGCAACTCCACCAATTAATCCCACTCCATATGGAGAAAGAAATCAAAGGGAGGAGGTGGGCCTAGAAAGAGTTTACATCTTATCTTCAGGTACTGTTTGTCTGCTTTCTTAATACTTGGGGTCTTTTCCTGGGAAAAAATTCTGATCTGGCAAAAATTCACAGTAATTACTCAGAGGAAAGGAAAAGAAACAAACAAACAAAAAATATATTAGTGTAGTTGGAAAAAAAAATCCTAAGAACGTGGTGTTGGTGGGAGAGAAGACTAAATGTCTATATAAGACCCACCCAAGTGCTTTTGATGTCTGACCAATTATTATCTTATTATTCTTCCTGCTATAGATACAGCTGCAGTTTATGTGACAGGATGTTTAAAAAGATTAAAGAGAAGCTGTAGTAGGGTTCTGAGGTGATAAGAGCTCCTAGAATACGTATTTATGGACGTTTAGAATATAAGTTCCTGTACCTTCTTAGAATAAACCAACTATTTGTTTTTCTTTTTTTTTAAAGAAACAAGGAAAGTTTGTATTTCAATATGGCTCCTTCCTGTCCACAAGTGATAAAGGAATAATAGAGCAAAGAGAGTAAACAAATAGTACAGCAAAGAGAGGATGGTGGTGGTTCAATCTGTGATTTGCCCTGGGTTTTAATCAGCTTTGACTTTGGGGCCCAAAACATTTTATCCCTATGTTAGATAAGTGTTTTCAATTTATTTGGATTAAACTTGTTCCTCAGAAAATGGATTATTCTATTGTGCAAGCAGGAGAGTTATGTGGAATTTATGACTCCAGTGACTCAACGTGAAGATGAAAGTTAATGGAACAATTTCTAATAGACGAGTCTGTGGAATTGAAGCTGAGGTGAGCTGAACTGACTCTAGGTTAGAAGAATGCTCTATAGGTGTTTCAAACATAGGGAATGAATGACTCACTGGTATTCAAGACTGCTGTGTGGGCTCTCCCTTATTTTACAACATAAATTGGCTCTGGGCGCCCAGTAAAAGGGCTATGGGACATGTTCTCAGAATTTCTGCCATTAGTCATGTGTAAATTGCTTGTTAATTTCAACTCTTTCTTCTAGCAATCTAGACCAATACCTAGTGTGGGCTTCCACACTCTCTCCCTGTGTGTGTGTGTGTGTGTGTGTGTGTGTGTGTGTGTGTTTATTTATCTTTTTTTTTCCTGAACTCTTTTCTGTTTGAGAATAAGTTGTAGACATGATGCCCTTTTCCCCTAAGCACTTCAGTGTGTATTTCCTAAAAACAAGGACAATCTCTTTCATAACTTCTGTCCAAATATGAAAATTAAGAAGTCAATACTGATTGAATAATATTATCTAATCTATAGACCTCTTTCAAATTTTGCTCAGTTGTTCCAATAATATCCAGTATAGTAAAAGAAAATTCCAGATCATACACCGCATTCAGTTGTCAAGTATCTTTAGTCCCCTTTAATCTGGAAGAAATTTTCCATACTTTGTCTTTCACGACCTTGACATATCTGAAGAGTTACGGGCCAGCTGTTTTGTAGAGTGTTCCTCAACTTGATTGTCTGATGTTTCCTCATGATTAGCTTCAGGTTATGCATTCTAAGCAGAAATACCACAGAAGTGATGTTGTGATCTTCTCAGTACATAATATTAGGAGTTGATTTGTTCCATTCCTATTGAAGTTACTGTTAATGACGCGGTTAAGGTAGTACCTATCATGTTTCTCCACTTTAAAATTACTGCTTTTCCCTTTATAGGGAAGTATCCTGTAGGGAGATACTTTGAGACTACATAAACATCTTGCTCCTCATCAAACTTTACCCACTAATTTTAGCATCCATTGATGATTCTTGCCCGAGTCAGTTATTACTATGATCATTGCCAAATAGTGATTTTTATAACTCTATCATTCTTTCTATATTTTTTAGTTGGCATTCTACTGCAGGAAAAAAAAAATTTCTCTTCTCCATGATTTGTTTAGCAATTTATTTATACCATTATGACTCATAGCTTCTTATTTTGTTCAATGGGTTATAATCTGTTTTTGACACTATTTATTATGATGCTCAAATTGTCCCTGATTTGGATAGTGGGAGTCCCTTCAAACTGTCTTTTTGACATGTCTTTAAGATTTTTTGAAATTCCTAATTTTATGACACAAGATATTCCAGGCTTTTCTTGTATTTTCCTAGCACTGGCCCTGAAATCAGCCACTTAACCTAAGAATTCCTGGTTCCTTTAGAGGAGAATAATATTTAGAAAAGTTTAGTTCCTAGGTGTGTGCTAATTTGTCTTGGTGTGTCACTGCTTGTAGGTTCTCTCAGAGGACAGGTTCAGGCGTGCGCACTCTCTCTCTCTTTCACACACACACACATACACACACACACACCAGTATGCTCATTTGATATTTCCAATTCTAATCCAGCGTTGCAGGTTTCATTTTAGCCTTCCCCCTTTCCATATTACAGCTCCCTTCTCTAGCCATGAGAAATTCATGGCATCAGTCTTAATGCCTACCATGCCTACCCACTCTACACACAGTTTCTGATGCACTTTAGTGCAACTTCCTGCTGAAGCCAACCTGCCCACACACGCTGATCATAAGCCCCAAAGCACCTGAAGCCACTGATGTCTGTGCCACAATGCCAATGCTCCCTGAGGTGTAATCCTGCCTCTGCTTCTTTTGGAGACATGATATTGGCCAATTCAGCCTGTTACAATAGAAATTCCAACTCGCAAAAGCACTCTTCACTCCCAGTTTGCTCCACACAGTGACACAGCCAATCTGGAAGGGCTGCTTTAAGGTCCTGATGGCTCACAGAGATTTTATGGAAACTACTCTTTTGGGTTTTACATACCCTTTATTTTAACTCTTTCCCTAGGATTCAAACATGAATCTGGTCTGTGCCAAGAATTACTCCTCTCTCCCAACCCTGTCTGGTGGTCCTGTCTTCCTTCCTGTTTCTTAATCCTTCACATACATGGAACCTTGTCAGCCAGGTCCTCCAAACATGTCTAAAAATCAGAATGTGTCCACTTAAATTCTCAAAACACCTCATCACATTTGTTATTCTCTTAAATTGCTTGCATCTGTAGTTTAATTCAGAAACTCTCTGGAAGATAGAAGACTATACTGCAGAAGCAGCACAGAAATAAAAGGACTGTAATCCCATCCCAAGGATCTCATCCAAGTAAAAGAGCTCCCTCATAATTCTCCTGGCTGGTGGAGACAGAAGGGAACCTGGAGAGCTTTCAGTCTGAAGGCTGCCCTGAGCCATATTTAATCACAATGACACTATTGTCCGGCACTGCGTTTTGGTCACCATCATCATGATGTGGACGTTAAGCTGTTTTTCCAAAGGTGCTAATAGACACTGAATTATCATTCCTTGATTGCTTCTAGGCCTCTGAGGGAGGACTGGCCAGGTTAGCAAAGGGGAGTCTGTGGTTATGAGACTGAGGGATATTAGCTAATTTGTGCATAGGATAACCCCAAGAGTTAACAACCTTGATGTCATTAATATTCCCCATCTATTGAGTTAACTAGTCATAGACTGGTTTCATTTAAACATTTTATTACTTAATGGGTATTCAGTAATATGCAATTACTTTACTTGAGATAAAATCTACTGATTACATGAAAAATGTACATGCAAGGCAGATAATTCTGTTTTTGGTTTGTTTTTTTTTTAATTTTTTAATGGAAATACTGGGGATTGAACCCAGGACCTCCTATATGCTAAGCATGCACTCTACCACTGAGCTATACCCTCCCCTTAAGGCAGATAATTCTGAATTAAAGCCAGACTATATTGATTTAATATATTTCAGTATTACAGACATTAACAAGAGGCTCTTTACTGTGGATACTGAAATTGTTTCCTATACTGAAATGTAAGCTTCCTGAGGGCAGGGAACTTTGTTTTGCTTATTAAACTAAATTATTAAACTAAATCCTGACTGGGGGAAAATGGGAATGGCATGCCCCTTCTAAAGATAGTAGAAATCATTTAACGACAATAGCAAAGCACCATGCAGATCAGACATGTCTGTGGGATGAATTCACCTTACAGGCATTTTAAGAGCTTTAGTTTAGGTTTTACATTGTTTCTGTTTTTTAATATTTGCCCTTAAAGGTGTGCCTGTGTGTGTGCGTCTGTGTTCCAGCAGCTACTGGCTGGACAATTTTAAGAATAAAGAGGCATATTTGCTACTCACAGCTGTGAAGAGGCTTAAACAGGAATGACATTTAGAGGGCCCACATACCCACCTGGACTATTCTGTGAGAGCTATCTGAAGCATTTGGGGGTTTTGGACTGAATAACTCAGACTCAGAGAAGGAGCTACTGGGAGCAGTAAAAGAAAGCTCCTGGGATGAGACCAACTCTGTGGGTAATGGGTAGAGCCTCCCAAAGTAGGTGGTCAGCCACACAACAGAGACTAGGAAATGGCAGGGTTCTCAGACCTGAGGGTACGGTAGAAGATTATAGGCTGGGTTGGCTACACGGCAATCATCTGGGAAAGATGCAATATCTTGTTAGCTTTCCTGGGACTATCAGAGACGGTATTTAGCAGGACTACCACTGATACCCTAAAGCTAGGATGTTCAAAAAATATATAATGACCAATGAGTATCACTTGTCTCATTTTGTTCTCCAACCCCTGACTTTCTCTTACGGTGGTGGGGTCAGGGCACTTAACTATGCTGGCCTCCCTTCTGTAGTCTTTTGTGGGTTCACTAGGCTGAAACCAGTGTTGCATGAGATATTTGAGACTGGAATAGGGATTTCACTCTTGAGAGCGTATTTGGAGGTTCTAGCAGGGGAGGGCAGCTGCTCGTACACCCCTGACTGAAGAACTGTCCTCCTCTATCAGGGAAGGTTGTCCTCTTCGACTGAGCGTGCAGCTTCGGGTTAGGGGGACATACATGAAGCAGTGAGGGGGGAAGGGGTCACCTGCTTAGCCAGCCAGATCAGCTGAAACAACACTAGCAGTCAATGGGGTGATGGATGTCACAGCCAGATTGCCCAGGACTTCACTCTTGAGGCAGCAAGTCTATGTGGCCATGAATCTAAGTTTCTGATTAATTAGATTAAATGGAAGTCTTGATGGGACCTCCATGAAGGTAGTTTAAATAGAGTTCCTACCTATCAAATACATTCTGTGTTGGGCCAACATCATTGATTTCGAGTTCAGTTTAAAAACTTTTTTTTCTTCCTACACTGTGATTTCCTTAAGTTACTCCAACCAATCATTAAGTTTCATTGACCTACACTACCTTGTGTAGGGGAAGTGTGGCGAATAAAGGGACGAAAGTGTAAAGAGAAATGCACCCTGCCTCACTTTTACTCTTACACTGCACCCATCTCAGGGAACAGCATCCTACAAGAGAGCTGGGTCCAGTGGGGACCTGGGAAGTACGTGCTCTTTCCAACCAGGAGCAGGAGAACTCAGAGGGACATAAACCATAGCCCTCTGCTTCTTGCTCCACTGACAGTGGAGCAAGGAGAGGGTCAGGATGATTCTAACTGTAATTGTGATAATCCCTGTTCTTTGGTGGGTGTTAAAATCACAGAGGGAATATGACTTGTTATTACCTTGGTAGGATGTCATAAGGGGGTGAAAGATGACTATTTGTTCTTCAACAGCCTTCTCTCAGCCTAAAACAGCTTTGCAACATTACTGTTAACAGAGCTTATGAGACTTTAGCTAAGCTAATCATAGTTTACACACTGAAAATTTTCTAAACTTCATGGTATAAGGAGTAAAGGACTTCTGAGATAAAATGTGTAAAATCTGAACTATCCTAGGTATTTTAGGACATGTGGTTGCCACAACTAGAACACAGAAGCAAACTCCTGGACATGTAATTACCCTCATACTCTTGAAACAGTAATAAATTTTGGCCTCTCCTAACTTAGAGGCTCATTAATGAAGGGTTAGGTCCATTTTTCTATCTCTTAATGATTAAAAAGTAAGGTTTAAATCAGAGGACGGCTTAGACTGACTATTTTTTTCAGTTGAGTGGTTTTTCTAGGCAGTTTGACAGGGATAAGGGAGCGGGAAACTTCCTTCTACTTTTTTTCTTTTGCTATTTAATCATTAAAAAAAAAATGATTCAGGGGGTTATTTACTAAGTGAATATCAACCTTGCTGAAGTTTGTTCCCAGTTTTCCCTAGACCTACATAAATGCCCAACTGCTGAACATAGTATCTTTTAATTGACTCTCCTATTATTAAAGATCAACTTGCAAAATATTCTAAGAGGTGGACCAAGCTGTATCCATATTGTCCTATGAAGGAGGCTAGCAAAGGTGAACTAGGACCCTCCGGTTTAAGAGTGAAGGCCATATTCCACTCCCAAATGTTTCTATTGTTTCAGCCTAGTGAACTTTTACCCACAAAAGTCTTTCTTTGAACAGTCTGATCAAAAACAAGGTCTTAAAAAAAATTTTTTTTTGGATTGTTTACTTACAGCTAAACCTTTAGACAGGAGGCCAACACTCAGTGGTCAGTTTCAAACAGGTTAACTTTGGACTGGAGAGATTGTTTTTTTTAAAAAACTCTGTGTCTTTCAAACAGACACATGAATGATGTCAGTATGCTTGAATTTATCTGCTCTCCTGAAGCATTTCTTCTCTCCCAGGGAACACCTCAGGGCAGTACTGTGGGTTTAAGAGACAAACTTTAACTGGTAATCTTTGTCCAGTACTAAAGTGAGGATGGCAGTTGATTAGTGGTGACACACAGGTTTGGGTTGGAATGGTTAGATCTGCGGGTGGGAGGAGGCAAGAAGAGGGGAGAGAAAGTCAGCACAGCCATGTTACATGTGCCTCTATGTCCTTTATACACATAGAGCCTTCTCCTTGTGACTGTGGCCTGCATGTTTATACACTGCTTTTTCAGTATAGGGTCAAGATAAAGTCATAAAGGAAAAAGTAATTACCAATAGAACAGGAAAGTGGAGTCAGCAACAATAGAAATGCTTTGTGATGATGAAATATTTGCTACTTCTGTAAAACTGGCGAATTGCTTTCTAGAACACATGTTTTTCAACCAAAGAAGGCATTTCCTATTGTAATTCTCCACTTTCTTTACTGGGCTTGACACTGAGTAAGTTTTAGCTATTAAGAAAGATCAAATCTTTTCTTAAGTAACAAAGATTTGCCCTTGTTAAGGATGTTCCAAAAAAATGCCATAGATTTCTCAGGTTAAGTCCAAAAAGAGGAGTTTCGAGTAGGTTTAGGAATATGTATACAGTCTTCCAAATGTGTTCCTTCATAGGAGATGACGCTTTTCGGAAAGGTGGGTTTTGCTGTGTTTGTTAAGCCATCAAAGACAGTTTAACCCATAGTCAAATACATTAGCTTTGGCCTGGTTCAATGCCCGGTCTACCACTTGTCAGCTGTTTGACTTTGGGCAAATATATCAACGCTTAGTGCCTGGCATCTAATGAGAGCTATAAAAATAAAAGTAACTCCTATTTATTCAGCATCACTTTTGTTAGGTACTGCCTGAAGTGCTGAACATGCTGTCTTATTTTTTTTGTAAACATCCATGAAGTGGACACTTGTGTTATCCCCAAATCACAGGTGAGAAAAATTGAAATAGAAAGATTATGCAATTTGCTTAAGTTAAAAATGGAAGAAAGGATATATACCAAGTCTATCTGACTCCAGACCAGGGTCACAAAAACAATTCTATCCTGCCAGTCCCTGAACAGAGACAAAACCCTCACTAGGTCTGATAACTTTAGGAGTCTGAGTAGGAAGGATACTGACCACCAACCAGTCAGGGAGTTTCCAGGCCCCAAAGGGTCCTCCATGGCATGGTCTTATTTTGGTGATCCACCAGGGTGAGGTTCTGGTCCTCAGTCCTATATGCTTAGAAACCCAACCACTAACACATAGATTGTGAATTCATCTTCAGACTCAAGCTCCCAGAAACTGGTATGCAAAATCAGAATACCAGTTTATTCATAACAAAAATCATGAATAGAAATATAACAGCCAAGGGTTAAAATATTCATGCCCTGTGACCAGCCCCTGAGAATCAGATTGTAAGCCAGACTGCTTGCAGAGCATGGAATCAGAAATCAGCGAGTCTGTTTTATGTATGAATGTTTATTAGAACCAAACTCATCCAACTCCAAAGCAGCAATTTACTTGCCTCTAGAACTGAGCCAGTGAAACGTCTCACCTAAAAACACTTGGATAAACACCACCAGCATTTGCCTCTTAGATCCTCTTTCTTCCTAAGATTTGAGGGATGACCAATTCTTTCCCGAATTTAGGCTAATTTTTATTTTCAGCTTACAGCACAATTGTTTTTTTCTATTAAGATTTTGAACAACTGAACTTTGACCCATTATGCATTGATCTGAAGGTTTAAATTTAAAAGGACAACTTCCAAAAGTTCCAGCTTGGTGGGGAAACTGAGGTTCCTCTCACTGAGCTCCCAAAGTACTGACAGTGGCAGTAAGAGACAAGACCCCTCTGGTAGAAGCTGCTTTCTTTCTGAAGGTTTTGCTAGGTGGCTCTCAGCTTCAGAAATAGAGGCTCTTGCTCTCTGTTTTCACCCATCTACTGAAAACTAAAAGGTAATAAACACTGTGTTCTGTGGCTACTGGGGAGGTAGATTTCTTGGAGGAAGATTAGCTGGCTCTGCAGACTCCCTGGCTGTGCCAGCTTTGGGGGAGTCGGGTGCACACAATGTTAAGTGATTTTTGCCTTGGCTCTCTGCTGTAGGTCCAGGCAGCTACAGCAACAGTTCCTACACTCACGCAGAGTTTCCAGAATGCCTGGGAGTCTCCTGCTGATAACAACAAGGAATGCTTGGAACTAGGGAAGAGAAGGCTGGGAGCCGTATCAGCTAGAACAGCCATGACTGAAAGGAGGAGGAGCTGCCCCCACAACCTTTGGCCCCAAGGTAACTGCAGAGCTCAAGGTCAAGGAATAGATGCCTCCACACCTGCACGTGCTACGTGGCAGCCATGCACAGGAGATCACAGGGAAAGGATACTGTGGACAAACTCCTCTCCTCCCGCAGGCGAGGGGTTTACACATCTTCAGGGTACAAGGGAAAGGAAGAGGGTCCTGCCAGAGCAATACTTTCCCAGCACTATTGGGCTGCCACACTGGGAAGGCACAAGAACTGAATCCCCTGACTTTGGAGGCCTCCCATTCCCAGTTCCATTCTGCAGGATGGAAAGAGTCTCAGGTAGACCCAGAGCTCCTGGTGCATAAACACAGGACCCTGCATAGACTTGATAGTATCTACAGCCTTGCCCTGGAGAGACCTCTAGATGCTGGGCGAAGGGTAGGGTAGAGCAGGGAAGTCAAACTCCAGCTACTGATTCTCTTCACTGAAGGCCAGCCAGGGGACTAGACTGTTAAGTCCACCCACTCAAAATATGATCTACCATACCCCACCTTGCCCCAGCATTCATACATTAAAATGAAGCTCCCATCAGTGTGCAGGGGTTAACTGAGTGAACACGCGACCCCTTTATGACTCCAGATTCTTGCAAGAAGTTTGTTTTCCGAACATTCCTCTCTGTGCACTCCCCTCTTGTCTTAATTGGCCCTGCCCACTGAGGTATATTCCAGATCTTTCTCCTGTATCTTTGACTTGGCTCAAGCCTCCAATCCCTCCACCGTGGAGACTAAAAGCAGAGAGATGGCCAAAATAGGCAGTCAGGGAAGAGCACAGGCATTCCTATTGCATCTGCTCAGTCTCTCAGCAATCCTCATGTCAGGAATGGCTCATGTTTACAGGCTGGGGCCAGAGCGAGAGTGTCCCCTTCCTCACTCCCTGTGTGAGACACAGAGCAAGGTCTCTCAAGAGGCTTGTCTGCTGAGTGATGAAAGTCATAGATACTGCTGTTGAATGCGGGTGTTCTCCAGAGGCTCCTCCCTGGATGTTAAGTCCTCAGAGCTGTTCCCTGGGTCTGTTTGAGGCAGGGTCTGGATGACTGTGCTTCCACCATGACTTCTTGCCTTTTCTCTTGTTGTTGTCAGCCGTTCAGGTTGCCACGGTTAACTCCTATTATTTTTGTTGTTGTTGTTATGTTTAACACTTAGAGAGCTGGCACACAGAGTTGAAAGACTTCCACCTAGCCAGAAGTAGCAACAAGCAACTACTTTGGCCAAGCCTGCTTGACTAATTGATTCAAAAACATTTGTTGAGCACTGGTATGTGCAACGTGGATGTGCAATTGATGACGTGGAGGGAAACAAAGATGAATAAGAAAACAGATTCCCTCCTCGAGGAGGTGACATTCTGATGGAGGCATAAGTGCACATATACATCACTGAAATATAAGCTGCGGACAGGAAGGCAGGTCACAGTTACATTCTCCCCACCTGGAAATGTTGAGGGAGAGCATTTTCATCTACCAGGCCACCAGGCAGATGCCCGCTTATCCCCTGGGGTAGTCTGATTATGTTTTTGCCTAAGAAGCCAACACCAAGGTTAATAAAATCAATTGTAACAAGTTAAGCACCGTTAATACTCCGTAATGCCCTATGTGCATGTAACAGGAGCTCAATGTGTTATCACTTTCGTTTAAATGAATCTCTTTTAAATTAATGAAATGGGTTGGCCTCCATTCACTTCCTTTTTATGAAAGAGAAATAGAAAAATAGAAGTGAGAAATAGAAGCGGAATATCCCTTCCCTGTTCCTCAGGGCAACGAACAAGAGAACAAACAGGGTTCAGTACCAGGAATAAAGTTGACTCATACTCTTAGGCTTTCTCTCCTTTTAGAACACATTGACTGAAGACTTGGAATGGGATAACATTCATCCTCATAGGGAAACAGATGAAGGCGCCAAGGGAGAACATGCAAGGAGGGAGCAGGGAAAATGAGGTGAAGAAAAAGGAGGCAGTGGCCACTGCACTGCTTCTGACAGTCTCTTCATCTCAGGAGAAAAGGTTGTTCCGGGAAAACGAAATTCTAGGCAGAATGAGGAGGATGAGTTGAAATCATTTATATTCCAGAGCAACATCCTAGGGGAAGAAGGTTAAGTTTTGTGACAACTTGAATAAATACATCTTTGTGGCCTGGTACCAGCCCAAGGTCCGCAGGTCCAGAAAACTTAAAAACAAAATCAACAAGAGGATAGGCTCTAATGGACAGAATGAGTAGTGAAGAGAGGAGGTAGACGTTTCCCAAGGCAGGATCCTCAATGGGTGCCATTGAGTAACCTCAGGTCGAGAGGTGAGAACCCAAAATCCAGGAGACATGGAAAGTCCATGGAAGATGTGTACAGGACAAAGACATTGTATCTTTTCCACAAGTGTACCTCAAAATTGTGACATGAAGGACAACAGGACATGGGCAGCTCCTACACTGGGATCTTGGCTTTCTAGATAAAGGAGGTAGAAATGATGTCTCATCCTCCAGTAAATTAATTTTTTCTGTATCAGTGTCTTTGCTATCCCTTCTACTATTTATAACTGTCAGTTGTCTTTACCCTATTTAAATACTCATGCTTTTTAAAAAAATATAAACTATAAACTTCTCGAGGGCAGTGATCACATATTTGTAGCTTTGATTGCAACTAGTTCAGTGCCTGTTCTTATTAGGTCATTTCTTAAGAAATGTTGTTGAATTTGATGTTATAGGAGAATTGGACTTCAAGGGTCAACAGCTGCAAGCGCTGGCAATCCATAGGTCTGGCCAAGAATTTCCATGAGGCAAGGCAACATTTGGCAATTACAAAGGCATTCCAGTGAAGTGAAGAGGAGTGTCAGATTTTGCAATAGTTCTGCAAAGAAGACAGATCTTCGGGAGTGGCTGGGTTCTCAGAAAATTATATGCCAAATGGCAAAGAGTAATCTGGGTTCTTACCTTTACAGAGATCGTGCAAGATATAATCTCTGCCAGATTCAAATAGGAAAAGGTGACATTAACAAGTTTTCTTAGCACTATAAAGCATTATGCTAAGTATTGAACATGTAGAATATTTTTAAAAGATGCTATTACTGCTCTCAAGCTTAAAATCTTAACGCAAAGTCAATGTGTATGTATATAAACTAATCAGAGAACAATAATTTATACCGAGTTATAAGTTAAGCATTAAAACACTGCTGTTGGAGAAGGTATCCTAAAGATGGTGGCCTTGATATGGGTCTTCAAGACACCCAATTTTTGTGGATCTTTGCTCCTCTAGGCTTTACAAAGTTCTCCTGCAGACATTTGAAATATAATAAAGTTTATTGCTTTAAACCCCACCCCACTCCACCTCACCCTACCTATTAATATTTCAAGATAGCATTTCATATACCTGGTGTCATAACATGCTTAGATCTTAACCTCATAACGCTCAAGCCTTTGAGCTTGAATCTATAACCCTAATTTGTAGTTTAAACTTCACTCCCAATTCATGGACTCAAATTCCTCCTGCTAGAAGAACATGAGGACCCTACGTCACTAGTTCGAAGATTCAGTCTCTCAGGTAATCAAGCCTTAAGGGGGTTCCTACCTTATACTTCTATTCCCCAGAACTAGATTTCTTGCTGGTAACTTCTCCTCCCATAAGTAGAGTTGCAGCCCCCAAAACTATAGTCTTGTCACTGGGGGCCTCTGGTTTCCATGGTTTTTTGGATGCCAACTTTCTTCACACCTGAATCTGTTCATGTTGTCTAAAGCTTGCTTAGATTAACAAACACCCTGAATCTTGGATTCATTTTGGACTTTCACCATAAGTAAAACTTTCTGCAAGGTCCTTGGGGGCTAGTGTTGGCATAAAAGTCACAGAGAAGGCAGGAGCCCAAGGGTCTCTTATTTCAAATGTTTCTGGCTACAAGGCAAAAGCAAGAAAGAGGCTGCAGCTCTGTAACAGGCTCATAGTCATCAACTTGTTTGTGATCCAAACAGTAGCACAGGTGATTTCTGCTTTAAGGCATGAGGCAACGAAAGAGGCATTTCAGGAAAAAAAAAACCAAACAAAAAATTAATGTGGCATTAAATGGATTAGATAGCAAGGTGATCAAGATACTATATATGCCTTAGCATTTACATCAGATCAGATGAGATAATACAAGCAAAGTACGTAACACAGTTCCTAGCACTCAACAAATGCTAGTTCTTTTCCCTCTGCATATAGATTTTACACTTAAAGTGCTTTTGCCTACATCAAATCCTTAAATCTTCTGAATTAGGTATTTCCCCAAAGAATAGTGACTTGATCCCCAAAGTAGCACATCTGAAAAACCACAGGACTGAGAGTCAGACTCAGGTCTTCAGATGCCAAAGCCAGAGGTCTTCAGATAGTCTTTCCCCTACACCCCAGACCCTTCTTATTGCATTTACGATTGTGAAGGCTTGGATTAGAGTGCTAACAAAGGGATGGGGATCAAAGAATGATGTGAGCTCCTGGGTAGCTGAACTTGTTGGCGCCTTATTATTATACATCCTTATTTATAAACAAACAAACAATAACAATACTTCATCTCTTCCAAGATACCTCTCTTTTCAAATTTTAACATCTCTAAAATTGAAACAATTGATGGTATTTTCCAATTGTTTTCATTGCTCAACAGTTTCAGTGTAGTTGTTATTGTCTGCTCATCCGCAAACTTTGTTGTTACTCCCAATGGTATGACTAGATAGCTGAAACCCATGGACATTTTAGTCAAAAAACCATTTAAACACCGTTTATGCAAGAAATATGAATCCTAGTTGTTGCCTGAAAACCTTCCCTTGACACCTTCCAGTAAGATCAAGAAAGCACCAGCATCAAAACTTGCAGAATGGATGTTGGAATCTGGGAAGAAAATCTCAGGAAAAAAACGGAACAGTGCTGCTTAAGGAATGCTGCATTGCCAGTGCTCTTGATGGTACAGAGGGCGACACTGTATAGAAAAATAGAGACATCAATGACTCAGTTGAAAAGTAACTCAGAAGACAGACTCTGACGTAAAGACTCTGCGGTAACTGAATGATTTCCCTTTTATTAATGCACAAGTGTGATATATGATAAAAACCAATGTTTAGATAAACCTAAATAAGACCTTTAATAAGGGCTGAGTGAAAAGAAAGCATTTACCATTGATTAACTAGTAGCATTATTTTCTTTCTAAGCAGTATATAAAATAATGGTATGCCCTACAATTGGGGATGTCTTAGATTCAATGAGAATGGTCTCTTTCTATTTGTATAATTGCTTTACAGTTCATACAGTTAACTCATTTTGGTCATCATAATAACCTTGTGACTATTAGGAGCAAAATATTAGCATCAATTTTTATCTATGGGAAAAATAAGGCAGATTAAATAACCACCTCAGCCAGCCATAGATTCAGGATAAGGACTCCTCTGAACACAGTCCTCTAGAATAAACCTAAATCCTTTTTTCCTCTAAAATTTCAAAGCTTGTATCAATCTTAGTGCTACTGTTAAAAAAAAAAAAAAAAGAAAGAAAAGAAAGGAGCAGATCTGGTAAGAATGAATATAGCCGTTCAGGATGAGTATTGAAAATGCCTCCCTTTTTGGCAAGGAGAGTGATTGTCAGGGCTTTAGCAACAATAAGTCATTGTTACAAACAGCCTAGTACTGTGTACTAGCACATAAAACGTATTAAATAAATAATAGGAGCTGTATTACTCCGAGTTGTTCATGCTGGCTGTCCCAGCAGTCAAACCCTGAATTCTTAATGACTTAAGCAACAAAGACACGTGACTCACACATGTCATATATCCAGCACAGGCTGGTGCGCAGCGAAGGCTGTGGAGCTCCACCCTACACCTTCGCTCCAGTAACCAAGATGACCTGGGATCTATCATCTTGCAGCTGTATCACGTGGAACGTGTAACTTCTGAGGTCGCTGTGAGGGGGAAAAAGGGTTAGGAGAGGCGCATCGGCTTATAACTTCCTCAGCCTGCAAGTGATCCAAGACTTCCTTCAGGCCATTAGCCAGAGCAATGACCCCAACCTAACTGAAGGAAGGCTGGGAAAAGCAGAGGAGCAAAGGAATGTTTGGCGACTACTGTCCATACTACAACAGTCCGATAATCATTTCCTTGAGGGCAAGAATCTGTTTTATTTATGCATATTCCCAAATGTCTAGAATAGTGTCTGGTTTATAGAGTTCACTAATGATTAGTGAGTTAATAAATCAGTGACAACTAATAAATGGCATATGAAACTGGTTTTCCTCACTTCAACTATGAATCTATTCTGAAAAGTCTCTAGATAGAAGTAGATACTCACGTTCGGGTTAATATATCAGAAACACCTAGAGTCAACAAGAAGGCATTCTGGTCAGAATTAATTTGAAGTTGGCAAGCTCATTCTCAAGTGTAATTAGACCACACGAAGTCTTTTCAGCAGGAGCTTAATGATTCTTTAAAGTGACTAAAATATGAAGAAACACGGCACTCAATTCTAAAAGCCAGTTTGGATTCTTGGTTTCACTTTAAAAGGAATACAGACTGCAATCTTCCTAGACATGATTGCATAGGGAGTTGGAAATAAATTGCCATGATGATAAGATAGTAGATTGTGGTGATATAAAAAGGCAAACAGTAGCCCGGCATGGGGAACCCAATAAGTAGCAGCCCTTTTGACTCCAATTCAACACCTGTTCTTAATATTACCTGCATGATCAGGAAGACACACAGGGTGCACCATTGATTTTCACAAAGGAATCTCAGAGTAATTATAAGGTGTAATTCATCATTCATTCAACAAATGTTTATTAAGCACCAAATGTGTGCAAAGTACAATGTTTAGTGGAGATTCAGGTGCAAAAAACAGACAGGATTTCTACCCTAATGGAACTTATAAACTAAAAGGGAAGACACTGAGCAACTATTATCATAAACATGACATAGGGTGCAAAAAGGGAAGTACCAGGTGCTATGGAGTGATGAACTGGGAGACTTCCTGGTTTTGAGCAGTAAGAAAGTAGGATCAGGGAAGCTCCCTCAAGAAACTGAGGTTTCAACTTAAATCCAAAGGATAAAGAGGATTTGGCAATGGGAGAGGGAAGAGTGAGGGAAAGAGAATTCCAGATGGAGGGAATACCTGGTCTTCACAGCCCCACTGTGAAATCACGCAGGATTATATGCTTTATCGTATAGCTGGAGAAGGGGTAGAAGAATAAATTGATTTAAACGATGTTCAAAGGACATCATTTAACAAATAGCTTAATTAGGACCATAGGCCACATTCCTTACCTTTCAGGGCAGGGGACACAATTGTCTCTCTAAGGTAGACTCTCTTTCCTGACTCAAAACAGTAGCTGAGCCAGTCATTCATTTATAACCCACCAGGCACATCAACCAGCCACAGACTAGACTGATTTAACAGATACAAATTTACAGTCTGTTTCACGGCACGCAGGATGAGAACTAAAGAGCCCTAAAAGGCTTTCATGCAGGAAGAGGGTGGGGTGTAGTGGCAGAGGGGGAGGCTTCACTGGTGAGAGCCAAGCGCTAAAAGCAGCTGCTTGTGACTTTTCCGTCATCAGTCCTCCCTCCTCCATTGTGCATGAGACACACATCAGATGTTCTGGTTTATGATTTCAGCTTCAGAGAACATACGCTTTGAGATCTAAGCTCATGTATCTCTTCCTGGCATGGTGCCTGTTCATTAACTGGGCTCTAAAGTCCATCTGAGAGTGATAATTAAATGCTGAGAATACTGGGACCCTTTTCTCCCACTTTCAAGGAGGTCTGAAGTCTTGTGGAGTGGTTAAGTCTCAGGCCTGGGTGCCTACTTGCTGTACTTGCTAGAAAATGACAAAGCACAGGCTACCAAAAAGATTCTGTCCAGATGCCAGAACCATGTCAGAACACAAGGTCACATACAGCTGCTGCCTTCCCCCATTTGTATCAGCCAGAGTGCAATCTATTATCTTTCCTTTGGAAGACACAGTAGAGACTAACTCGTGGAGGTCCCAGTTAAGTGCCACTTTACCTGTTAGGTAGACCAGACATAGGGAGGGCCAAGTCTTTACCTTTTCATACTGTGTGTACCTCCCCAGGTAAATTAAAGCAGAAAAATCTATTATTTATAAGAGAAATAACAGAGGAAAGCCCTTACAGGCTTTTGCTTCTTTGATTCAAGAGCACAGATCCTGATTTGATTGAGATGTCAGCAAGTGATATATGTTTGCATACCAACAAACAATCTCCAAAAAGGTTAAAGCTCCTGATATTCTGATCATTTAAAAATATACTAGAGATTTTCATTAAGCATTCGTGTTGAAAACTGTTACTTTTTTCCAAAAAATGCTGGGTCATATAACCACTCAGATTACCTCCCCCAAATTATCTCATGCAACAATGAAAACCATTGTAAAATAAACATCAAAAGGTTTTCTTTATAAAGAACAAAATTACAGCAATGATAACAATAATCTGTTCTAATCTAAATGACAGCAGTCTCTGAGCACCAAGGCTGCCTGCTTTATTACCAGGTAGCCACATTTAAGTGAGTTTTGTGTCAGAAATCTTTTCATAACCAGATATTAGACCCAATTTGAGGTGACCTGAATGATGGGTTCGCTTTGAAAAGAGCATGTTAAAGTTAGTAGTGAGGTTATATCAGGTCTTCTTAGTCCACATTATTACTTCTTATAATCAGCCTGAAGCCTTGAGGAAGGTAGCTAGGGAAAAAGGGAGGATGTAAGAAAGAAATGTTTAAATCAGCACCATGAAGTTGTATTTATATGTTTTATTTCAAATGGGCTATTCTGAAGATAAGTACAGTGTGAGTATTTGGCGTGGGCAGGGGGGAAATGCCAATTCAAAAATAGGAAGAAAAGCTACATTACTATATTATTTAACATATGGTAAAATCCTAAAATTTTTCCATCTCTTTTCTCAGACTTAAAAGAACACAGTTGCCAACTACTACATTATACATAAGTGGGAAAGAAGAAAGATGATATAAAGGTTCTAGGAATTAGAAAATCCAATTATTGTTTGGATTCTAAACACTATGTAGCCTTGGATAAGTTTGGACTTTATTTTTCCATCTATAAAATGAAGGGAGTTGGAGTAATCATTTCTAACCCATCCTCCAGTTTGAATAATCTATGATTTCATCTGACAGGCAAACTCTCCCCTTTGTCATCTCTGTTGTTATATATGGAATGCTTGATCTTTTCCAGTTTAAAAAAAAATCACTTACCAGATGCTTAAAATAAAATAGTTCTCTCTCTATAGAATGTCTGCCTTTTTTTTCTTTCAGGTAGTCATGGCACCACTTAAAATTATAAAAAATATCCAAATAAAGATATAAAGAAAATAAATACCACCCTACAGTCCCACCACTGAGGGGCAAACTATCTCAACATTTTGAGTTATAATCTTCTAATATTACTTTTGTGCCTATGCTTTTATGCATATTTAACTTAAAAAATAAAACTATGATGACTTTGTACTTAGTGTTTTGAAACCTACATTCTTTAATATTACATCAGAAATATTCTCCATATTTTTCTAAAGCATGATTGTTTTTCATAGCTCCATGTGTAATCCATCATTTAGAAATAACCACAATTTAATTCACTCATTATTGTTAAATACCTAGGTTATTTATAGTCTTTATAATAAATAACACTGCACTGAACAAACTTGTACAAGAATATCTGATTATTTCCTAAGGATAAATTCTCATAACTAAAATTACTCCCACTAGCAATGTATGAGAGTGCTGGTTTCCAGATACCCTTGAGAAACTGGTTTTATAATTTAAAGAAATCTTTGCCAATATGTCACATGAAAAACTGTTAAGTTCCTGGGCTTTATAATTTAGAGAAACCCTTGTTGATATCCATGTCTGTCTATTATTAAACAATTTTCTGGTTTGTTTTTGTTTTTTTTTTTTTTTTTTGGTCATTTCTATTTCTTTTTTTGGTTAAATGTCTATTCCATTCCTTTGTCTGTTTTCCCACTTGTTCACCACTTTTCTTTTTGAGATTCCTCAAATACCTCATTTTTTTTTTTTGATGGGGTAGATTTTAGAAGGTACCCTGCAGATTCAGGGTGGTTTTTTTTTTTTTTTTCAGTTCTTGTTTTATTTTTTATGTTTTCTTCCAGTTTTACTCTAACACAATTGACATGCAGCACTGTATAAGTTTAAGGTATACAGTATAATGATTTGATTTACGTATATTGTGAAATGATTACCCTAATAAATTTAGTGACCATCCATCATTTCATACAGATACAAAATTAAAGAAATAGGAAAAATCTTTTTCCTTGTGACGAAAACTCAGGATTTACTCTCTTAAATTTCATAAATATAAACACAGCAGTATTAATTACATTAACCGTTTTGTACATTATATATCTAGTACTAATTTATAGTATAATTGGAAGTTTGTACCTTCTGACTACCTTCATCTAATTCCCCCTACCCCCAACTCCCCACCTCTGGTAAGCACAAATCTGATCTCTCTTTTTTTTATGAGTTAGTTTGTTTTTGAAGTATAATTGACCTACAACTCTATGTTAGTTCCTGTTACACCTCATAGTGATTTAAAACTTCTATACACTTCAAACTGATCACCACAATAAATCTAGTTATCATCTGTCACCATACACAGATATTACATTATTATTGACAATATTCCCAATATTCCCCACTCTGTACATTTCATCCCTATGACTCATTTATTTTGCAACTGGAAGTCTATACCTCTTAATTTCTCTCAACTACTTCTCTCCTCCCCCTCAACACTGTCCTCCTCCCTCCCCCACAACCACCTGTTTGTTCTCTGTATTTATGTCTTCATTTCTGTTCTGCTTGTTAATTTGTTTTGTTTTTTAGATTCTACATATAAGTGGAATCATGTAGTACCTGTCTTTCTCTGTCTGGTTTATCTTATTTAGCATAATATCCATGTTGTTGCAAATGGCAAGATTTCATTCTTTTTCATGGCTGGGTAATATTCCATTGTAGATATATCACAAGACTTAGTTGTTTTTGATGATCAAATATCGTCATAATTATGGTCACAGACCAAAACTTCAATTAATGTTTTCTCTTTTGTGGTTTTCCTCTGGCCTAGCTACACATCATTTTATAATTTTGTTTTGCTTTTTAAGTCCCAAGCCTACCAGTAAATCATTTTAGGTGCTCTATTCTGGAGCACCTTTTCCATCAATATTTTAATAATAAAATATTTTGAATAAGATATTAAGACTTCATTAATTTTATGCATTGAAACAATAAATCTTAAAAATTGACAGGTCAATATTGGATAAATTGCAAGAACATTAGCATATTGCAGGTATTTGATTTTTAAGTGTACAACCTACTAGAATATATCAAAATTATGGTGGTAGAACAAAAAATTTACATTCAGATATTTGACAATTTGATTCATCAGATTATGTGGGTGGACTGGCTAGGTACATCTTGGAAGTGGGTGTCTTCATTAGAACTTTCCAAAGAAAAAAACAAAACAAAAAGCTCTCAGTGGTCCTGACAAATGTAGTGTTCTTTAGACCTCTCAGAAAAAAACCAATAAGCTAGAAACACTAAGTGGAAACCCAAAGAACCCCCTTGCTGGACTCTGACTTACTGGCTGAGCAGGTTACTGTTGACAGCTGATCATTCAAAAGAACAACCTGTAACACACCATGCACGTACGGAATCACCAAGCACATTTTCACATAACCTATTGCCCCTTTACCTTTTTCTGAGCCTACATCTATTCCTTTCTGAGCATATACCTATTATTATTCTCTTTCTTCTTTCTTTGTTTTTTGGGTTGCTGTTTCATATGTAGAATTATATTTAGAATTTGTTTTTTAGAAAAGGTAAAAGTTTTCGATAAATTTTTGATTCTGTAACAAACACTGTCTTATTGCCTTTAAGGAAATCATTTCAAGGTCTCTTCTGAAACATTTTTTTAGTTTTTTGGTTTTTTTTTTAATGGAGGTACTGGTGATTGAACCAGGACTCGTGCATGCTAAGTACATGCTCTACGACTGAGCTATAATCCTTGCCCCAAAACATTTTTAAACTAAAATTTTAATATTGAAATGTGCTGGTTATGATATTGAAATTAATCTAATGTACCCAAAGAGCAATAAATCTTACCCGCTAGAAATCATTAAGTGAAAAAAGGAGAGTTACAGAAGAGTATATACAGTATGTTATCATTATATATATATATTTAAAAAATCTATAGATATATATCTACATATACATTGAATATCTCTAGAAGGATAGAAAAGTAACAAAAATGCTACTGGTAATATTAGTTGACTCTGGGGAGGTGAGGTGAATGGCTGGGGAACTGGGGTGTCAGATTTCCTTTTCATTGTATATTCCTTTGTAGCATTAAATTTTTGTCCCATGTACAGGAATTAACAAATATTTAAAAATACTACACGTAGTAGGTATTTAATAAATATGGAGTGAATGAATAAACGGATGAATTAAGTGAAATGAAAGAATGTCTTAAACATGCACTTGGTTTACTAAAGCCTTAGAATCCATATGTATAGCAGCAGTGTTGTTAAAATGAATGTGTCAAAACGGTAGCAAAATTTCTGTAAATGTCTTCAGAAATGGCAGAAGTGTGATTGCAGCTAGAAAAGGTGCTTTGGTTGATAGAGGAACATTTTCATAAATGGTTCTAGGCTAGTGCTTTAAAAATTCCTAAGTAAACAATGCCACATTATCCTCCATCCCCTAAATCTGTGGAAGAATTATTACTCACTGGCAAAACCACCTCTTGTGATCTAGAACATGCACTAACCCTATCATTAAAAAGTCACATTCCAAGCTTGTCTAATGGCAGTTTTATCAAACTTCCTCTCACTGCTAAATAGTTAAACTTCATAATTGCATGAAGCTAAATGGCTTTTTAAGAATAGATATAAAGTCTGAATTGGAGAAAAAAAAAACTATTGTCACTTTGTTAGATTCTAAATTGAACCAATCCATTACCTTTATTACATTATAAGGGATAAGGAACTTTCATATGTATATATTTTTTTATATATACTTGTTGAAGAAGCTGGTCCTGACCAACATTTTTCTGAAAAAATGATGAAAAATATAGCAAGCAAACTTCAAACTAACATTTTTACTGCATCTCTTACTTCAGTGAAGCTAATCAAGGGTTTACACCAAATGCAGTTACTTTAGGCATTGTTTGGTACTCGGTATGCTAAGATAGGGAAGCAACCACCTGTTGTGTACTCAGGTCAAGTCTTGGGGGCAGGCATGGATCTAAAAAGTGACAGTTTATTGGAGTCAAAATAATGAAGAGAAGACATTGGAATTCTAGTTATTCTTGTTGGGTAGGTGAAGGCTGGATTGTGGAATTTACTGCAGTACAAATTTTTAAAGTGTTTTGCCAGAAAAATAAAGACAACCAGATAAAAGTGGTTTTATACTTAAGCAACTCTACACAAAATGCTTATGACAGTGCCTGGCACAGAGGCACTGTATAAGTGTTAGTTGCTATTTACCATCACCATTATTATGCTGTCACCACTTTGAAATAACCAATTTGTATTTGCCATACACGTTGGTCTATATAAAACAATCTGTATGATACCAAGAGAAGAAATAGTCCCTGTTTGTAAGAAGTTTATAGTGATACATTTTGAATGAGAAAAGACAGTTAAATTGTTAAAGAAAAAAATATTTAGTTTCTTTGAGGCAATGTCCTTTGCTAGTTCAGCTGGAGTCCTACATCAAAGGTTGAGAAAAGTTCATAGCGTATTCCTTCCCAAACAAGTTTAAAACAGATCACTGATATTTAAAATAAACAGAAATAAATTACACAGTAGTGATTTACTGCTTTTCAACATGGTGTCATAAAACTTAACTCAACTAAACTCTATAGTTTTTTTTTTGAGTGGGGAGCTAACTAGGTTTAGTTATTTTTTTTTTTTTTTTATGGGAGGTACTGGAAATTGAGCCCAAGACCTTGCACATGCTAAGCATGTGCTCTGTCACTTTGAGCTATACCCTCCTTCCACATATATTTTGAATATAAGTATAAAGATTCCCAGGGAAGTCAGGTTCTTGAGTGAGGACCTAGAGGGTAATTTTTTGTTTTTCCTGATAAGGATAGAACGCCAAGAGGAAGAGGCCGGGAGGAGGAGGAAGGCTGCCTAGGGACCTGGATACATGAGAATGTCTTCAGGCTTCAACTATGCATGCCTCCATTTCTGAACACCTTTATTTTTTGATCCCTTCCAGTCTAAAAAACAAAAGGCGGGGGGCACTAAAAGGAACTATACTACAACTGTAGTGGATAATCGAGAGGCAGAAAATGTTCTTCAGTAATTTAAAAGTATCTTGGAAACTCCTTGAAAAAAAGTAAGCGAAAATCTTTTTGAAGAGGAAATCCCAATTTCTAGTAGAGACTGTCCTAGAAAGGTTAGCTTTCCAAGTTGACAGAAAGTCATACCAAACTCTAACACATAATTTAAATGTTCTTCTAATACATAAATAGAAAATCCTTGGTGCCTTA